>NC_136006.1:31131450-31311450 GCF_048128805.1 Centroberyx gerrardi | reverse complement strand
GCACAAATCACATGGAATCTGATCTTTTCACTTCTGATTTGGGCCACTTTCATATGTGGTCCTAAATCAGATACAGGTCTGATTTTTTGCAATGTGACCTCAGTCTGAACAGTCATATCGGAATTCATGCGACTTTTACGTCACTCTAGATCGACATTTGTCACAATTCTGCGCTGGCGGGAGTCACTCTGTGAATACAAACATGGAAGACAGCTGCGATGGAGGTAGTCAGTGGAGGGACAGTGAGGTGTTAGACCTCATAAGTATTTATGTAATTCTGTACAAGCAAAACTTGAGGGGTCGTATCGTAACCGGTCTGTGTTTGAAAGCATATCGAAACAAATGGCCGAACGGGGCCACAGAAGAACAACTTATAAATGAAACCGTAAACGCTGACTTCAGCGGCCTCCATGTTTACTTCCGTACGACAGCGTGCTGCGTGTGACGTCTTTGTTATTGTTCTTTTGTGCATGTGGGTCAGTTCAGGACTGTGACCAGTTCACACTGGAATCTGATATTGGCCACATTTAAAAAATAATGTGAACAGCCAAACAAAAAAATCGGATCTGAGCAATAAATCTGAATTGAGCACTAAGGCTTGCAGTGTGAACGTAGCCTAACGCACGCGCGAGTCAGAGGGTCGAACAAACCCTGTGGCGCAATGAAAGTGAGGGCCGGCACGCGCCGGCTGAGGTGGGATCCCGGCCCCGCGGGGGCGCCTGCACCGTCGGGGAGGTGGAGCGTGAGCGCGTGCGATAGGACCTGAAAGATGGTGAACTATGCCTGGGCAGGGCGAAGCCAGAGGAAATTCTGGTGGAGGCCCGTAGCGGTCCTGACGTGTAAATCGGTCGTCCGACCTGGGTATAGGGGCGAAAGACTAATCGAACCATCTAGTAGCTGGTTCCCTCCGAAGTTTCCCTCAGGATAGCTGGCGCTCAGAGTCTCGCAGTTTTATCTGGTAAAGCGAATGATTAGAGGTCTTGGGGCCAAAACGATCTCAACCTATTCTCAAACTTTAAATGGGTAAGAAGCCCGGCTCCCTAGCTTGGAGCCGGGCGTGGAATGCGAGGCGCCTAGTGGGCCACTTTTGGTAAACAGAACTGGCGCTGCGGGATGAATCGAACGCCGGGTTAAGGCGCCCGATGCCGACGCTCATCAGACCCCAGAAAAGGTGTTGGTCGATATAGACAGCAGGACGGTGGCCATGGAAGTCGGAATCCGCTAAGGAGTGTGTAACAACTCACCTGCCGAATCAACTAGCCCTGAAAATGGATGGCGCTGGAGCGTCGGGCCCATACCCGGCCGTCGCCGACAATAGGAGCCGTGAGGGCTACGCCGCGACGAGTAGGAAGCGGTGAGCATGGAAGCCTAGGGCATGGGCCCGGGTGGAGCCGCCACGGGTGCAGATCTTGGTGGTAGTAGCAAATATTCAAATGAGAATTTTGAAGGCCAAAGTGGAGAAGGGTTCCATGTGAACAGCAGTTGAACATGGGTCAGTCGGTCCTAAGAGATAGGCAAACGCCGTTCGGAAGGGTGGGGCGATGGCCTCCGTCACCCCTGGCCGATCGAAAGGGAGTCTTTCAACGCCAAGAGCTGTGTTGCGAAGAAGTGGAATGGCTGCAGTGGGTGGCTCTTCAAGGCCCGCCGCCCCCCAGGGTGGATCGAATACGCCTCTTCGACACCCTGTGGGGAGTTCTCTCAGTAGGTGTCGGGGAAGTCCTAGGTGGCTCATGCTGATTAGGAGGAAGTTTCTCCTCTCCAAGTTAAGAGTTACACCTTCACCGGTGGCCTCTCCACTTAAGAGTGGTGGGAATTTCAACAAGTTGAGAAAACGACTGTTCCATGGTCCCTCGAAAGTTAAAAGTGTCTTCTTCATGGGCCTTAAGAGATCCGTTGTCCCCAAGGCGGGATCCAGAAGAGCAGCTGGCAAAATGGATGCTTCGGTGCGAGCGGGCATTCGCCTCCCTTTCCGGAATCATGACTGTAGTTTGTGTGGCACTTGTCTGAGTTCAGCAAGTGATACGTCTAAACACCTTAAAAGTTAACATCGCATTGGTGTGATCTCGTATGTTTGCAGCATATGTTGGGATCCAACCTGAGAACAATGGCCTGTCACGCATCTAAATGTGGTGGTAGGAAACCTGTGACACGAACACGCGGCTGCCACAAGTGTCTTATTTGCCCCAGAAACTTCTCCTCTAAACAAGGCTTAATGGTTCATATGAGGAGATCACACACAGGCAATTATATGCTAACAAGACTGCCGACAACTGCTGTTACTGTCCACCCCCGAAAAGACTTGTGGAGCACGTCGGCAGTCAAATTGCTGCGGGATCTCATGCAGTCTAGAGGTGGAACCTCTGGCTTTTATAGCCATGTTGCAAAGCAACTCCTGTCCTATGCTGTTGCCCAAATCAAGAACAAGTGCAGGCAGTTGCGGAAACTTGAGAGTCATTGTGAGATAATGACTAATGACCGAGACTCTTGGAACCAAGTTTTGTTGTTACTTCAGACGCCAGTTGTCTACGATGACCCCCCAAACTTGGCAAAAGAACAGCTGCTGAAAGACTTTGTGGTCACAAGGGCCGAGGAGTCTCCTCGGTCCCAATCTCCTTCGAACTTAGAGATCAGGTCTATCAACAAGTTCATTGTTAAGTTGGTTAAGGGACTGTGTCCTCCAAAAGTTGAAAGGCCTAGGCGCCTCACAATGGTGCGCAGGAGAAAGACGCCTAAAATCAAGAAGAAGGCTCGGCGCTACCTTCATTATCAATCTCTGTTTGTCTCTGACAGGGGGGGACTTGCCAAATTGATATTTGATGGAAAGCATAAGGGAGAGTGTCCCATCTCCCCTTCAGTAATAACAAAGACCTTCCGAGATAAATGGGAGTCACCGGATAAGTACTCTGGCCTGGGCCAATTCAAGTCCTTTTTGATGGCAGACAATTCATTCTTCCATGACCTCATTAGTCCTGATGAAGTGTTGAAGATTCTTCAGAGGATGAAGAATAAGACGGCAGCAGGAATTGATGGGGTCACCAAAGCTCAACTTGTGGATTGGGACCCCAAAGGTGAAAAGATGTCCCACCTGTTCGACACCATCTTGCTGTCTGGAAGGTTTCCAGATGTTCTTAAGAGAAACAGGACCACGCTTATTCCGAAGTCTGATGATCCAAGGGCCCAACTTGACACCTCTCAGTGGAGACCAATTACCATAGGACCGGTGCTGCAGAGGATTTTGTCGGGGGTTATTAATAAAAGGTTGGAAAGTGCATGTAAGATCCACCCCAGGCAACGAGGGTTCATTTCAGCTCCTGGATGTGCTGAAAACCTGATGTTACTGGATGGGCTCATTAAGTTGAGCAAGAGGGAGAGGAAACCTCTAGCGGTGGTCTTCATAGACTTTGCTAAAGCATTTGACTCGGTGTCACATACGCATCTGGTGGATGTCCTACACCAGAGAGGAGTTGATAAACTTGTGATTGACTTTGTGAGATCTTCATACGATGGATGTAATACAGTTATCAAGACGAAGGGCAAATGGTCGAAGGCGATTAAGCTGTCAGTTGGGGTCAAACAGGGCGACCCTCTGTCACCATTGCTCTTTAACCTAGCCATAGACCCTCTATTGTGTAAACTTGAGGAGATTGGAGAGGGCTTTGTGACTGGCCAATCCCGGATTGTGACCCTGGCATTCGCAGACGACGTTGCCCTGTTAAGCTCCTCATGGGAAGGTATGGAACGGAATCTTGAGGTGCTTGAGACTTTCTGCAGTATGACAGGTCTTGACCTCAATATCAGGCAGAAGGCAGAAGCCAGCTACAAAATAAATGACTGTCTGGCATGGAAGCTTAAAGGTGCAAGGCTCCACATGATTGGTCCGGGCGAAGCAGAGAAATACTTGGGTGTGGAGGTGAATCCCTGGAAGGGGATTCTCAAGCCTGATATTGGAGGTATGTTGTCTAAGTTGGTGAACAACCTCTCTACATCGCCTCTTAAACCCAGCCAGAAAATTTAAATATTTCGGACCTATGGCATTCCTAGGGTTATCTACCTAGCGGACAATGGCATGATCGGCAAGACCACGCTCGACCTCTGTGACCAGATGGTGCGAGTGGCAATCAAGAATTGGCTCCACCTGAATCAGTCAGTATCGGATGGCTTTATCTACTCCAGTTGGAAAAGTGGAGGTCTAGGAGTGGATAAATTGGCCACGCATATTCCCTCCATACAGGCCAACAGGATTATCTCCATGAAGAACTCGGAGGATGCTTGCACCAGAGACTTGACCAGGAAGACCGTTTCCAGCAGTCAACTCCGTAAACTGAGACGGTGGGCAGGCGAGGAGGAAGACGACCGGCCGTCTCGGACGCAGGACGGGGACAACATGACGTTGGAGGGCGAATCCAGAAAATGTTTTGATTGGAGATGGATTGAGTTCAACAAGTGGGCTCAACTTATTACTCAAGGAGAGGGGGTTGAAGTGTGGGAAAATGATACAGTGAGTAACCACTGGCTACCCGGGCAGGCATAACATATCCGAATCACAGTTTGTGCTGGCAGCCAAACTAAGATCTAACACATTTCCCACAAGGGCCTTCCTCAGTCGAGGGAGGAAGGTCCACCCTAGGTCCTTGAAATGTAGACTGTGTGGCAAATCTATTGAGACGATGAAACACATTGTGACTTTGTGTAAATCGATGAAGTTGAATAGAATGGAGAGACACAACTGTGTAACCTGCTTGCCGAAGTCGCAAGCGAGCAGGGATGGCAGGTGCACAGAGAGCCGCATTTGAAGACAATGGCCGCATTTGAAGAAAATGACCTCACATACGGCGAGTGTTGGTGAGAGGGTTTCCTATGGGAGCAAGAGGCAAATGGTTCGACATGAACCGAGAATTCCTGCAAGAGATTGGAGTGCCCGCAAGAAGACGCCAGCAACTGGCCATCTTATTTAGTAGAAGATCATTGCTCTACACAATTGATGTGCTGAAATGTTTTAACAAATTGGTATGTTAGTAATTGCTGTATTAGGTACTACTGTGTGAATAGTTGAGTATTGTTGGAGTGTTTATTGTTGGTTGTTTGTATGATTTTTCAATAAAAATTATTATTTTCACTCCTTTCCTGTCATACCAGGGGGGGCGGCCCTGGAGAATACATCTACTAACACACACCCCGGTCGTTTGTATACCGTGGGCCGGGAAAGGGAAGTGTTTGATGGTACCTAATCTTTGTCACAGTATTTAAGGGAACTTTTAGGGCGGTCAAACCCGGTGTTCGTTGGGCATTCAACCCCAGGTCGTTTTGTCTACCGGTGGCCGGGCAAGGGAAGCATTCGATGGTACCCGAACTCTGTCACAGTGCCTAAGGGAATTACTTGGTTGCTTTCGGTAATTGGGAGGAGCTTGGGCCGTTCTCCACTTCGGAAATGTGTGCATCCCCGACTATGGATGACGAAGGGGTGGGTGATCCCCTGAGGACGTGCCTCGTTAAACTCCATGAAAAGGGCGTGTGGGCTAGGCCCAGTTCTTGGGTCCCCTACACAACCCTGTCAGTCTATATGGGCTGAAGGCATCGAGGGCAGCTGACAGGGCATCCGTAGCAAAGGTCCTATGTCACGGCTACCCCACGTTTTGTGGGGTTGACGATGATGTGAATTCTGCCCAGTCCTCTGAATGTCAAAGTGAAGAAATTCAGTGAAGTGCAGGTAACGGCGGAAGTAACTATGCCTCGTCATCTAATTAGTGACGCGCATGAATGGATGAACGAGATTCCCACTGTCCCTACCTACTATCTAGCGAAACCACAGCCAAGGGAACGGGCTTGGCAGGATCAGCGGGGAAAGAAGACCCTGTTGAGTGTGGAATGCCATTTAAGTCGATATGAAATAAATAAATACATAAATAAATAAATATGGCTATGAAATAAATAAATATGGCTATGAAATAAATCCTGAAATAAATAAATGAGGCAATAAATATATAAATAAATGTAAATATAAATATATAAATGCGTGAGTCAATATAGTTCAATAGAGAGATGTATAGACCAGCTTTCATCAGAATATTAATGTGACAGGTCTAGGTCAAAGGTCAGGGGACACGCTTTATTCCCGGAGAAACTAAACTTTTCTTACCACAGCGATAGAATTTTCATTCATCAGACCTATATAATACTACCGCAGGGGGCCAAGTATGATGAATAGTATGAATAGTCGGACGTAAGACAAAGCAACATTTAGAACAACATTTTGCAGAAACTAAACTTTTCCCAGCACCCCCCTGTAGAATGTTGAATCAGCAGACCTATATGATACTACCGCAGGGGGTCAAGTATGATGAATAGTCGAACGTAAGACAAAGCAACATTTAGAAAGAAATATTTCCCAAGCTTTATTCCTGGAGAAACTAAACATTCATTCATTCAAACACATTCACAGAATTTTCAATCAGCAGACCTGTATGATACCACCGCAGGGGTCAAGTAAGATGAATACCTTATTTCCTCTAATATTGGCCCGGGCCTTTATTTACCTCAACTGCAGAGGGTACCAGGCCTTTATTGGAAGCAGGCTTATATTAGAGACAGGCCTTTATTTCTAATTCCCTCTGTTTGATAAGTATATTTGCTCATATTTTAGTACGAAGCCTCCTTGTTTTCTGATCTGCTTCTGTTGGGGTACGTTAGGTAGACGTTTTTTTGTTACTGCAATGCATTACGATAATTACGGTAATCGACGACGGCATGCTCCAGAGTCTTTCGCTGGCCGAGCCATCTTGTGGCACTTGTACGTTACTACAAACTACAGTTACAAACAGGCACCAGGAGTTTACCGGTATCCACCGTTGTTTGCATGTAAGCTGAAGCAAGCTGAAGCTAACTGAAGCTAACTGAACCTGGGCGCCGATGTGTTCCCGGTGATCCGGCTGAGATTTTGGCGGGGGTCCGGGGCTTGGATCGGGAGGATCAATGTGGGCCGTGGGCGCGGTGGAGAGGACAGCGGCGGAGAGAGGAGACGGACACGGTGCAGCCATATACTAGGTTTTGACCTAGTCTTGTTTCCTTTGTTTTCTCCCCCGGCCTGTATTTGAGACCGGCCTTTATTTGTTCGTGTCGACGACGGCCCCAGCCATTATCGGAGACCCGGCTTTTAATTGACTACAGGCCACTATTAGAGGAAATATGGTAGTCACAATATGGACGAAAGACAAAGCAACATTTAGAACAACGTTTTGCACGCAAGACGAAAGAAAAAGGTAAGATGAATTATTTTTTATTCCCAGGCTTTTTGTCTGGAGGGCTATAAATTCAAATTGCGTGAGCCAGTAGTAAGAAGACAGACAGACAGACAAAACCATGGCTTCTGGTAGAGACTTACTTTAATTATTGCATTAGTTAAAGTTATTTTATAAGTATTTTTATTTTATTTTTTGTAAATATTGTTGTTTTTTTCGCAGTTCCTGGAACACTCGTTGGATCTCCAACGACAACAAACCATGATGCTGAGGACGTAGGTTATTATTTAATTCTTTTTAAAAGGTACTCTTATTTTAAAGTCTTAAGTCTTATCATTAATATATATTATTATTATCCTTATTTCAGACAAATTCCTTTATCTCGGGATTCCCTGGATTCTCTCAACTTTCTCAAGGCGTTTATGGTGAGTATTATCTTATTATTATTATTATTAATATTATTATTATAGTATATTCATCTATTATTCATATATTTCATCACGCACTAGAACCTCTGGCTGATCTGGAAGCATGTCTGACACCCTGGGAACCCTCGCAACCTGCTCAGGAAGACGTTAAGGATCCGCTTCTGATTCCTGAAGGACCGCAGAATTCAGAACCGCCGCCGGTGAATTCTGAAGCTCCGCGGGCCGCTCCGCAGGCCACTGCAGGCCGATCCGGGTGAAAATTCTTCTTCTTCTTCTTCCTCCAGCTCTAGCTCCAGCTCCAGAGCTTCTTCTTCCAGTAGAAGATCCTACAGAAGGGGTAAGTTTCTTGTGCCGGGAAAAGTGTTAACTGAAACGTCAACTGAAAACTCACTCTCCCTCTCTCTCCGCCCCCTCCCTGAACTCCTCCTCCTCCTCTCTCTCTCTCGCTCTCTCTCTTTCTCACACGCACGCACGCACGCACACACACACACACACACACACACAGAGACCGGCGGGAGAAGAGCGAGACTGAGAAGAGAGAAGGCCCACGAGGACCTTTAAGCAGGACTGTCTGCTGGCCATGAACGATGTTTTCTGCAGTATGAGCAACTTTTTCTGCGATATGAGTGAGCTCCTGTATCTGGCTGCTAAACCGTAAAATGTTGTAAACCAAGGTGTGACATTTTTAATCATTTGATCATGGGTGAAAACGAAGATACAGAACCAAACCATAGACAGTTAAGGGCTTTAACAGAATCTTTAACAGAATCTTTCAGAATTAATCAAGTTGATGTGCCTGACCCGTTACAAGAACTGCCTGCCCTGTTACTAAATGCAATAGGCGAACTAAATCAGGAAGGAGTAGACGCTGATCTTTTAGACCCATTTAGACCCATCAACAACGCTATTGCATGCCCCAATGCACTCGACCACTCACAGAAACAGATTGTTTGAGCGAAATAAACAATGCTCTCTCAGAATACCAGATACAGCGAGGGGGTGAAAATGTAAACGATGTAAACAACTTGCAACAAGAGACACCTGAGCGCACAGAGCCGCGGGTGGTAATGCGCACTACATTTAATAACGTTGAAATAAGACAGCTTCTGAATTTTCCTCACTCTGAGGGTGATGCCGAGGTAGATTTCGTTGCATTCTATAATGTTACGGATCAAATACAAAAAAAACAATATGACAGAAAGAGCGTTTTCACACGCAAGGCGCGGAGATGTGATCCAGATGGAGTTGAGAGGTCAAAGGTTACAGAATAGCATATCCCACATCTTAACCGCTGACGAAGAAATGGATAGAAATGGTTTTCAGAACCTATTGGATAGACTTGTACAATCAAACCAGTCCTTAACATCGGACAATACTCTAGAATTAGTCGCCCAAGTAATTCGCAACCCACGAGGCAGCGGCCGCGGTAAAAGAAGAATGTTGGAAAAAATGTTAGTGTGAAATCCTTAAAAAGAAGGCTCGCTGTTTGTACGTAGCAGAAAACCCCGGTAATCAACTGTGTTTTGCCATCAATTTGGCGCATCTTATGAGGCCCAATCTCTGTGATAAGGACGCCGCTGTGCTTGGCAGTGAGATTCAGGATAAAGCGGGGTTGACTGCACAGACGGCTGTGACTTTTAACGACATCTGTAAATTTCAACAGATTTTGAACCGCAAAATTATAGTGTTTTACAGAACCAATGATTCAAAAACACTCTCTAAATTCCAGACGTCTTTCCAAAAGCAGTCGAATAGGCCTACACTGTTTTTATTTCTCTTCCTAAATCACTACTACAGCATTAGAAATCTCAAAGCCTTTCTAGGAGTAAAGAACGTGTGCGAGCATTGTTACACAGGATACAACAATGTTTTGAATCACAGCTGCGACAATTACTGTAAAGTATGCTTCGACTCTGACTGTACACAGCATGAGCTAAAACTTACAGCATGTAATGAATGCAACAGGACGTGTCGTTCCCTTTTCTTTTTGGAAGCGCACAAAAAGCCTAAATGGCGACCAAATGCCAAAGTATATGCCAGCGATTGCGAAATGCTTAAAATTGCGGCCTGATATACTACGTGGCTTTGACTAAGAACACCGAACCGCACGAGTGTCAATTGTAAAATCTGCAGGGAGAAACAGCTGTCTGACTCTGAAGACAGGCATGAGTGTTACATACAGTGTTTGCTCCCCGAGAAAGATTATAACCAGAACTTAATATTCTACAACTTTGAAACGTTTCCAAACGAAAACGGCGTTCACGTCCCCTTTTTAGTGACTACAAAAACGCTGGAGGGAGAGACGTGGTGCGCTAACGGGATCCAATGTGCCAAAGACTTTGTTCTGCATTTCAGGAGGCCCAAATACGCAAAATCGGTGTTTATAGCGCACAATTCTAAAGGTTTTGACAGCTATCTTGTTCTTAACGCCATGGTCGAGTTGGGTGTAAAGCCCTGCTTAATTATGCAAGGTAGCAGAGTCATTTGCTTCCAAGATTGCGACTACCGACGATCGTTTTTATATATGTCACTAGCCGCTATGCCAAAGGCCTTAGGCTTTAGCAGTAAAGTCAAAGGGTTTTTCCCCCATCGCTTTAGTTCAGAGGCCAATTTAGAATACATGGGCCCCTACCCCCCTCGCGAGCTGTACGGAGTAGACCAAATGACAGAAAAGCAAAAACAGGAATTTGATACCTGGTACAATACTGTCGCTCTTCATGGGACTTTTGATTTTCAGAAGGAAGCTAAACTTTACTGCGAAAATGACACTGACATCCTCATGACGGCTTGCATCATATTTAGGGAAGAGTACATTAAAGAAACGAAAGTCGACCCCTTCAGTTGCGCCACAATCGCCTCAGCGTGCATGAAGGTTTTTGTCACAAATTTATTACCTTTTAATGGCCTCGCCATACCCTCACCCGACGACTACAGACAACAGTTTAAAACATATTCAAGCGCTGGCATCCAGTGGTTAGAGTGGGTCAGGTTCACAGAGAACATTCCTATTCAACACGCTCTGAATATTGGGCCTGGGAGTTTCTGGGGTGTTTTTACCACGGTTGTCCGTTCTGTTTTCCGCCTCTTGACATCTGTCCTCTAGTAGCTATCAAGATTTGCACGAGGCATGTGAGGACAAATTACAAAAGCTACAATCTGTGCACGGTGTAAAAGTGGTAGTGATGAGAGAACATGACTGGACAGAGATGAAAAAATCACATCAGGGATTGCAGGATTTTCTAAAACAATACAATGCTCCTCAGCCTCTCTCAGATGCTTTGTACGGAGGTAGGACGTGCGCTGTACAGCTCAGGTACACAGCCGCTTCTGATGAAACTATACAGTACGTAGACGTGACTTCCCTCTATCCCTACGTAAACTGTAACTATCCTTACCCTCTAGGACACCTCGAAATAATCTACAAAGATTTCAAAGAGCCTCAGGCTTACTTCGGATTGATCAGGGCTGTTGTCTACCCTCCTAGAGGATTATTTTTCCCTGTGTTACCATACAAAACGGGAAAAGGTAAACTAGTGTTTACTCTCTGTCGTACGTGTGCCGAATTGAATTTTCAAGAGGGTCCTTGTGCACATAATGATGAGGCCAGAGCGTTGACGGGGGTCTGGGTCACTCCTGAATTTAACAAGGCCTTAGAGATGGGCTATAGGGTCGCTAAGATCACAGAGGTGTGGCACTTTGAGAGACATAGCAAATCTATATTCGTCGAATACATTCACACTTTTCTCAAGGGAAAGCAGGAAGCTTCAGGCTACCCCCTCGAAGCGTTGGTAGATCAAGAAAGCAGAGAAAAATACATAAGGGACTATCATGCAAATCAGGGCATTTTGTTAGACGCTTCTAAAATCGTATCAAACCCTGCCAAAAGACAAGTGTCTAAACTCTGTCTCAACAGCTTTTGGGGAAAGTTTGCGCAGAGAAGTAATCTGACCCAAACTGAACTGATCACCAAGCCTGAAGAATTTTTCAAGTTTATGTTTTCAGAACAATACGAAGTCAAGTACTTCTCCTTCCTCAACGACAGAATGGCTCTGCTTCAGTGGTGTCACGGTGATCGCTGTTTCGCGCCCCCGAGTAAGGCGAATAACGTGTTTATAGCAGCTTTCACCACTGCCTACGGGCGTCACAAGCTGTACAGTTTTATGGAGCCTTTGCAAGACAGAGTTCTGTACTATGATACAGATAGTCTGATCTATGTCACAAAACAGGGGCAGACACAGCTTGAACTGGGTAATTATCTGGGGGAGCTGACGGATGAGTTAGAAGGTGACAGCATACAGGAATTTGTGGTGGTGGGACCCAAAAGTTATGCTTATCAAACTGTAAACAAAAGAGTAGTGCTGTGAGCTAAGGGCATCACTCAGCCGCGCGAATGTAGCGAACAGATCAACTTTGACAGCATCAAAGAGTTGGTAGAAGGTTACATTGAAAACTCTAAAGAAGAAAACGTGATAGCGGCCCCACAGCACAACATTGTGCGCAATAAAAAGGGGTTTTACCTAAAAAATTTGACGGTTCACAAAAAGTTCAGAGTGGTGTATGACAAAAGGTGACTCTTATCCCATGGTCGAACTGTACCCTTTGGTTATTAACCTTTGGTCAATTCTGTAAATTAAAAATGTCACACCTTGGTGTAATACAGGAAATTGATTTTGATCATAGGCTGCGGTTGCCTTTTTCCTGTCTGATTGTGGGACCCAGCGGTAGTGGAAAAACCTATTTTGTAAAAAATGTAGTGGAAAACTGTGAATATGTGATGGATTCTGTAACTGAAAACATTGTTTGGATTTATACATGTTTTCAGCCCATGTATGCTGAATTACAAAAGCTGAATAAAAAGATAACCTTTGTTCACGGACTACCTGATTCTTTTGAAGATGAACAACTTTTTCCTTCTGCAAAAACACACCTGGTTATTTTGGACGATGTTATTTTTCAAGCCACTGACCATCCTGAAATTGTAAAAATCTTTACACAGTATAGACATCACAGAAATATGAGCGTCATGTTTTTGATGCAGAATATTTTTCACCGAGGTAAATACAGCCGCACCATCAGCTTAAACAGTAATTATCTCATCTTGTTTAAAAATCCTCGTGACAAGTTACAGATGAATATCTTGGCTCATCAGATATATCCCAGACAAAAAGCCTTTTTTATGGAAAGTTATGACGATGCTACCAAAAACCCTCACGTTTATTTAATGTTAGACTTGACTCCTACCTGTCCAAAACAATTTAGACTAAGAATGGGTCTACTACCCGGAGCACCGTCCTGCGTATATTTGCCTAAGAAGAAAAAATAAGATGTCTGTACGTTTAAAAGAAACCTCCCGCTGCTGAGAAAGCTGGCAAACAGTTCTCCGAGTCGACGCAAAGCCACGATAAAAGGATGCCAAGCTGATGTCATACAGGCTTTATGTGAAATCAGCCATAATCTTTTGAAAGGAAACATCCCCCTCACCGCCTGTCAATACAAAAAACTAAAACAACACAAGAAACACATCAGACAGATGGCTAATAAAAATACCGGCCTAAGCAAGAAACGAAAAATATTGACTCAAAAAGGAGGATTTTTGATGCCTCTGCTCAATTCTGTTTTACTGTTTGTGGGTCAACTTGTCAGCGGGCTCATTCCTAGATCCTAAAAGGAAAATGCAGAAAATGTATATGATCTCTCCCGAGCATCTAAACCAGGGGTCTCAAACTCAATTTACCTGGGGGCCGCTGGAGGCAGAGTCTGGGTGAGGCTGGGCCGCATCAGGTATTCCACAAGAAAAGCTTTGTTAAAAAAATTCCAATCTTCTCAAATGTCTTTATTTTTATTTTTTAACACAAAATAAGATTTAAACGTCTTTATTAACAGTTCTTTAACCTCAATGGGTTATTCTGAATATGAATTGTCCTGAACATGAATGGAACATTGAAGAACATGAACTGTTCTTCTGAACATGGCTTCTCTTGCCTACTCCTTGCTGCTAGAGACCTGGCAGTAGTCATAGAAACAAAAAAAACAAATGACATCATATAGAAATATATGTAGTGTTCATCGTGTGAGGCAATGCAAATAGCGCGATGCAAATAAAAAATAATGACCCACAAATAACGGTGCGACCCTATAATTGGTCCGGGTTACCGGGGACCTTTATCGCCGACGGACAGGTGTCGCTATGTGACTGCAGACTACGTTAGGCTACATTGAGTTCCTTACTTTTCTTTTATCCCGCCGCGTACGCATCACTTTGATTTATTTTGTCAGAGAGAGACATATATACGTATAATGTCCCGCTGGGCAGCAACTTTAAAATCTTTTTTTTGGAAGTGTTGTGAACGCAGCGCGCTGGGACGAATGTCCGCGTGTGCCCAATAGAAACGAGGCAGCCAGCCAGGCACGGAAGAAAACTCTCCATGGCAACGCTGCTGTAACTTTCACTCATTGAGAAATGTTTCTCTGCTTGCATCAAGCCCGGTCGATGTCCCACCCCCGAGAGCCATATACCCCACCGTGACTGGTAGGTTCGTTCAGTTCCGCACACAATACTGTAAAGTGCCATCCATATAAAACTCGCGGGCCGCACTAACATTAAACTTTCATATTAAGGTGGGGGCCACAAAATATCGTCTCGCGGGCCGCAATTGGCCCGCGGGCCGCGAGTTTGAGACCCATGATCTAAACCGTCTACAAGAAACGCAAAAGAGTTCTGAAAATATCAGACAAAAGGCCGAAAATGAGCTGGATGAGAAAATGAGAGAGATTCTTAATCAAAAAGGATTATTACCCGACGAGAAAATTAAAAAATACATGCTCCTACAAAGATATCTTAATCTCCAGAAACAAAAGGAAGGTGAAACTAGAGAAATTACTCTTAGTCTTCCTAAGGAGACTGAAACGAATCTGACTGAAATGGAATCCCACAAAGATATTTTTAACGAAGTACTCAGGAACGTTAACCCTCGTTTTCAGAAAAATACGGAGTATATTATGCGTAAAATATTAGAGTCAAAAGGAGCGACTGGATGGAACGAGGACGGTGAATTTATGTACAGAGATATCCCCGTCAGAGGATCGCACATGTTGGATTTAATGAAACATTTAACATCTACCTTTAAACCATCCGCCCGTAAAACCAAGCTGAGAGGTTGGGATGTGTTTTTGAAGGCGCTGTCTGATATGAACATACCGCTTTTAAGCGTGACTAATACTCACTAACTACGTCAATATATTCTAAAGCTCAAAGACCTCTCGGAAGATTCGGACCTAGACGGTTCTGAATCCGTCGTCGGACTGAAAAAGAAGAAAAAGAGGAATATTGTACTTTCCCCACATTGGTCTAATACTCAAGATGTCTCAGAAGATTCAGAGACCGCCGGACTGAAAAAGAAGAAAAAGAGGAGTATTGAACTTTCCCTGCGTTGGTTACAAGTTTCATAAATAAGTTTCAACAAATTATTTTTTTCTTCAGTAAAGAACATGTTTTTATTTAAAGACTTATGAAGTAAGAAGTATGCGTTTTCATTTTTCCAACATTGTTTTAATTACATTTTTAGTAAAACACGACTACATTTTTAGTGAAACACAAATTAATCAAAAATTATGACATTCGTTAAACATTTTTAAAGGAGACGTGGTTAAAAGACCCTGCGCGCTGATTCCTTACACAACGTCTATATCTTTTCACAAAATCTGATACCATGACATCATTTTTCATCGAATCATCTTGATACAAAGATAGCACACGTTCGTAGGATAGACCGCTGGCCCTGTGGCATAAATAATAAACACAGTGTTCCCCGCAAACCACGGATAGCGGGTGTTGAAGCTCTCTCGTGGTAGAAAATCAAATTTTTGGAATTGAATTCCAAAAATTGTAAGATGCTTTTAGGGTAATAGGAATAATCAGGGGGAAATCCAAAAGAGTCAAAAAAGGTAGCCTTTCCATCTTCCTCCAGAGTTAGAGCGAGCCAGTGCAGTCCGGGCCGATGACGGGGGTCCGTGTTTACGATAAAATAGGCCGGAGGTCTAAATGTCCTCTGCAGTAATGGTAATTCATCGGAGGCCCATACGCCGCAGAATATATCTCCCAGTAAATGACGCAAGAGGCCTTCCAATTGATGATTATTCATATTGGGGTCAGGCTTAGTAATAATCCACCAACACTTGTCGTTTGGAGTTTATCTCCAAAATAGAATCATAAACAATAACCGTGGTCGTATGCGGTAAGGGAACTCTGAATCTCATTTCCAGTCTTAAATTTCCATTGGAAACGGGTGATAAGGCGTTGCTGTCTTCTTCCGCGTTTAGATTAAAAACAAATAAGGCATATCCCCGTTGAAAATCCTCTCGGTCGATACAGAGAGGTAAATCTTTAAGATGTCTCCCTGTGGCTGTAAACATATTGTAAAACTCTCTGACCGACTGGTTGTTCTTAAATTGTGGCTGGAAAGCTTTGGCGGGAACCTGTCTGCCGTCCTGACAGACGGCCATGTATTCCACATCGTTATGGATAAAATTAAAGGGTGACAAGTCACTTCTCCCTGTAAAGGCTTCGTGGTTAACCATTCCGAGTACTAGGTACTTGGGCATGGTCCCGAGAAATAGATTCTCTTGATTACATATTCTTGAATTCTGGGGGATGGAGTATGTTTTCACATTAATACGTGATTACGGGTAGAGCGCGTTACCTTTCAGCAAGGCCGCCGAATGACCTAAATGCACGGCGGGGGAGACTGTGGCTTTCTTGACAAACAGGGAAGCCCCCGAGTATTTTTAAACGGTAATCGGCGTTGGCGGCTGCCATGAGACAGAACGCGTCGTTTCCCCGGGTCAGCTTAATTCTCAAATCCACAGAGTTCAAAAGTAACCTCTCGCAGAAAAATATGTCGGCGTGAAGGGGGCTCAGCAAGTGAAACTCTCTAGAGTCGACCTCTCTGAACTACCCCTTTATTAGGCCCGTAATCAATCACTACAGAGTCCATAGCGCCGGCCATGTCTTTGTAAAATAACCCTGCGCTGAATTGACTTTTTAGCGTCTCTTCTGAAAAGTTTAGCAGGGTCTCGATCATAGCTCTATACGGGTAAGTGGCGCTGGCCTGAGATATCAGTCTGTCCCCGCGAATTACGTCGCACTGTGAAAAAATAGTATTCAGAGGATAATTAATGACGCTCACGGCGGTGTCCTGAGCCAGGTTTGTCCCGTCGGCGTTGGTAATTTTCAGGCGGAGAGAGTAGCAAAGTATCGTTGAGATCTAGGTATTTTTCACCGTCTCCGGGAATAAAGAATTCAATAGGACCTCTATCAGTAATGGCCGATATAGGCATAACTTCTATGTAGTGTTTTTCTTCGATAGACAGCTGCGTCATGGGCGCTGAGAATAAATCCAACTCCGTCATGGTGCATTCGGGTGATTTTTCGTGTATAAGAGCCATTTTAAAATATATCTCCGGACCTCCCGACAGAGTTCCTTCCTTTAGGCTTGCGTCTTTCAACTGATTTTCTTTTTTTTGATTTGCCTCCTTTTACACGTCGCCCCGGCGGTCTCTTCCTCGCTCTTCTAGCCAGAATCATAACACCCGCTCCTTCTTGACCTTCTTGACCTTCTGTCTTTCGACTGAATTTACTAACGACTCGGCTAAATACGTCTGAAGCAATATTTCGGGCGGCAGATTTAAGATGAGGTTTTGCAAGGGAAAAACCTTTTTTCATCAGGGGTGATACAAAACAAAATAATTTTGAAAATATAGATCCTATTCCTCTCCCGTACATTACAGGGGCTCCGTAAAAACCCTTGAGACCTCCCCCGACTTGATTTTCAGAATAGCTCACAAAACGATGAGGATCATTCAGAATCATTTTTATATCTCTATATCTTAGACGCGCGTCTAAAATGCAGTTTCACAATACTCTTCCCGTAGGTAACGTTTACAGGAATGTTTTGATACGTTTTGATCTCAATGTGAATGTTTTCAATGTGTTTCCTCGCCACGGGTACATAGTCGGCGGGGTTAAAACACTGTGTGACTATGTCGCCGTACGTCCCTCGTATTTCGACCGTTCTCAAGAGCGGTGCGTAAGCGTCTCCTACCATCTGATGACGAACCACATCACTATAACAGTACAGTTGATAAAATCCCGTCTTTATATCCGTGGGGTAGGGAGCCATCCTTTCCTCGAAGGTGAACCATTCTCCCGGTTTCATGCCCAGCATGTAAGCCACGGGCGGAAAAAAGCGTAGATGATATTGACCTCCTGCCTGAAATTCAAGTCTCTTTTGAATGCCGCTAAAGTTTAAATAAATATCGGTTCCAACTTTTCTAAGATTGGCCTCCAGCTCCCCCTTAAGTTTACTCAGGCTGTTGTAATAACCTCCTCTAAACCTTTGACGATGGACCTCGCTCTCTGAGTTGGGCTTGTTAGGTTTTGGCCTCCATTCAAAGTAGGCCGAATCTGCGGGAATGTTAAACCAGGTGTGCGGGTATGAAATCTCCGTCAAGGCAACCTGCCACGGACCCTCTAAATCGATATGCTGAGCTAAATCCACACAGAAACTAGAACTTGTATTATTTTTAAAAACATTGTGGCTGGCGTTGGAGGGTAGGGTCACATAAAACCCTTCGCCAGACAATTGATCCATGACTTTGACTCTATCTTTGATATCCTATTTGATATCCTTCCTAAAAGAGTATGAAACCCAGAGAGGGTTACATATTGTTTTTATACATTTTTAAGGTCACGAGCCCTGACCCAGCTGTTGAATTTCTCCGGCCAATTTTTCCAGCGCACCAAGAAGTACTTTTCACCTTTTTGTTTACGCTCTCCCAGAATTTCTTCTACTTGATACATTTCGTCACTTTCTACCTTCACGATAGGTTCACCGTCGTAATCTCTCAGTTTGTACACAGGGGGGAGACGAGGTATGCGTTCGACCACTGTAAACAACTCATCCGTATAATAAATATTTTTTATCAAACACTCCTCTCAGTTTGGATATTCTTACCAGATCTCCCTCCTTGAACTTAGTACTACCCCAAAGCACCAAATTCCCTACACTACCGTACAGGTTTTGAAAAACTTGAGGGGTGTTCTCCGATGTCACCTGCTTAGGAGGCATTTTTATACTTATAAATTTATACTTATATATACTTATGATAACTGCTATTGTGCTAACCCTGCTAACCCTTTCAAGCAAATCCTGTAAGACGTCTAGGTAATGTCTGGTGTTTTTAGCCGTAAAATACCTCCACATTCGAGTTTTCAACGTATGATTAAATCTTTCGACCACAGATGCTTTCAGGTCGCTGGCTGTAGCAAAATGATTAATGCTGTGTTTCTTCAACAAGGCCTCAAAACTTTTGTTAAAGAATTCTTTTCCCGCATCAGTTTGTAACTTTCCAGGTGTCCCGCTGTCTTTTAAAATAGAGGCAAAGGCCTTGGAGACCTCGGATCCTGTTTTTTTCTTTAAGGGTCTTGCATAAGCCTTTTTTGAAAATAAATCGATGACCGTTAATAAATAATTAAACCCGTCATTATGCTCGACCAAGGCCTGCATATCACAAATTTTTCATTTCTCTCCCCAAATCCATCTCTCCTTCAGGACGCCTTTCTTGGAAATGAGAAGTTTATAGATTTTTTTTATTTTAATGAATCATTACACACTACAACTTATTGATATGCGTAAAAATTCATCAAACAATAAAAGTCAAACACAACTTTAAAATCAAATCATTCAGAAACATCAAACTACAACTTTTGATATGAGTAAAAAATCAAATACAACTTGAAACAAATCATTCAGAAACTACAAAAATTACAATCACGTCAAACACTTCAGACATTACATACACATTAAACACAATATGTGGTCATCGGGTTATGTATGTTTGATCACCTTTAAAGCATGAGTCAAAACTGCGGTTCCGAATTTACAGCGAATAACATTATGCAATATTTGCAATTCATGCAAGGTGTTCACAGGCTGCTTGTTTTTTAAGCGGTAACACACAGCATCGATAAACAACGCGTAAATAGTAATTAGATGGAACACATTCATTTTTGAGGAATGTAGGAGCATGTTTTCAACGATTTTACAAAACCTATCAGATACCGAATTTTCACATAAACGTGATGTTGTTTGTACAAGCAGTTCCCATGGTGTGTATTGAGACTGTGACCGAACAATTTCCGTAATCTCTTCTAGTCTAGTTACTTTAATGTTTCTGCCAGGCCTACCATTTACCTTGTTTTCAACGACTTGAACTATAAGACCCTGTAACTCTGAAATTAAAAAATACTAATATATATATATAAATCCTCTACGACTCTAAAAACTTTTTCTCTAAATCTTTGATTTTTTTTTTTTGACAGTGGCCCTATAGTCTGCCTTGCATCGGCACAACTGCAGCCATAAACTACCCAGCCCAGCAATGTCACGCTTAAAATCACTGGGTGCTACCGCCGACTGGTGGTATGTAGGCTGTATAGCTACTGAGGCACAGTGCGGGCAGAGCGGTACACACAAATCTCCACACGCATTTGCAAATCGCCACACGCATTTGCAGATCTCTGCCACGGCAGAAGTGTAGCAAAAGTCACGTGTAAAAAGACAGCCAATTGAGAGGCCTGCCTGAGTTGTAACTGATGACTTGTCTGTATTTCCAGCTCTTGGAGCAAAATACTTAGACCTTTCAGCCATTAATATCTATGTACGCATTTACAGATTTATGTACGCATTTACAGATTTGTCTACGCATTCACAGATTTATGTACGCATTTACAGATTTGTCTACACATTTACAGATTTATGTATGCATTTACAGATTTGTCTACGCATTCACAGATCTATGTACGAATTTACAGATTTGTCTACACATTTACAAATCTCAATACACTTGCAAATCTGAATACAGATTTGGAGATTTTTTTACACATTTACAAATCTGATTACGCACACACGGATTCTGAATACACATTTGCAGATTCCTGTACACATTCACAAATCTCAGTACGCATTTAGAGATTATTTTACACATTTACAAATCTGATTACACACACGGATTGAGATACAGTTACACAACTCTCCACACACATTTGCAAATAGTTTTGCTACAATAATGGCCCCATATTTTGCAGTCTGATCTGTCCTCTTTGCAAGGGCCCATAAATATAACCTGCCACTTTTATTCACCACATTTACCAGCGTCCTCATCTTTAATGCGGTCTCTCTTTAAATCTGATATGTCTCTGTATTACTCTGAAGTCCTTGCAGTTGTTTGTAGTGA
This sequence comes from Centroberyx gerrardi, assembly GCF_048128805.1. NCBI lineage: Eukaryota > Metazoa > Chordata > Actinopteri > Beryciformes > Berycidae > Centroberyx > Centroberyx gerrardi. The sequence continues at coordinate 31,290,494 of NC_136006.1, read as the reverse complement.
GGACTTTAATTTTGGAAAATATACCATTTCATACCGGAAGTCTTAACGTTACTTCTGACGCTGGTTAGCAGTGCTAGAAGCAGTAACGTTACGCTAACAAGCTGACTTGGCTTCAGGGATTGATGCAACTTGTCAGCAGCGTTACAAAAACAGAGGCAGACAACACACTCTAGAAAGATGCTTTGGTTTGAGGGCTCAATTCCCGCTGCCATCACCTCCGCTAAACAACAGAGCTTCATCTTTGTCGTTGTCATTACAGGTATTTGTGACGATTAGCGAGCTAGCTAACGTTAGCTAGCATAGTAGCAAGATTAACGATAGCAAGCAGCTTGCTAGCAACGTAGTTAGCCATTAGCCAGCTAGCTTACCTAACCAGCTGTCAATGATCTGCTGAGTAACATTACACAAACTAATTTGAGAAATTTGACCCCTCGGAAGCAAATAGCGGTAGACATCAACATATTAAGCATGATGCGAAATGATGTTGTATGAGTTATATCAATACGTATGGTGAAAAGAAATGACAACGTCTTTGCTATTTAACTGGCGTCACCAATGTCTCCCATAATCAGAATGATGTTAACGAGAGCAGAGATTGATACTTTTGGTCACCCAGCTAAATAAACAGTTAATCGTTTCGCCAGATTATGACTGGAAAGAACCAGGGTGGCATCTAGCCCCAGGCAGTGACAGCCATCTACCTGTTCGTGTAACGGCAGTGGTAGCTCTGGCTCGGTCGAACAGCCTGTTTACTCTGCTGTCAAGCTGTTAGCTAGCTGTACCGAACTGTAAAAGTGTTTGGTCATTCACGCTTGCATAATTGGCACCAGTATCAGTAACGCCAGTATAGCTATGACCTTTTAACCCGTGGACCTCGATGTACGAGTATGTCACCACTGCAACTTTCTAGAAACGAACACAATCCCTAACATTATGGCTAAGTGTGTGGGCAGTGGGGCATGACCAAATGACTCATCACTGTAAAATTCTCTCCCCCAAGGAGAAGATGAACAGTCGGCACAGTTGATGTCTAGCTGGGAGGACGACAAAGTCTCGGAAGCAGCACGGAATTGTGTGGCAATCAAAGTGGATGCCAAGAGGTATGGATGTGTGCAGTTACACGGACATGCTACTGAATTTCACACTCCATGAGTTGGAACTATATCCTGTAGATGTTAAGTTTGCGCAAGTGAGCACTCACCAATGTCTCCCATTAAGTAAATACAGAGAGCAGAGTTTGCTCATTGAGATGTCCCACAGTTTTATAGTACAATGTATCTAATGTACAATTTGTTACAATGTGTTCAGTGTTAGGGTTATTGCAGCACTATGAACAAAACCCATTGTAAAGCTGAAACATTCTGAGCCCTTATCACTATTCTCTCATTTTTTGATAATGAAGCAACTTAAGGCTTTACATCTCAGTGACACCAGTGACTAATTTAATGCACTAAAAATTTGACAGTAATGTGTGCATGTGTATGAAGTGGAATGTGACAGCCATATGACGTTGCAATATTTTCTCACAGCGAGACATGCGTGCAGTTCTCCCAAATCTGTATCCTTTTCTGTGTACTGAATATTGACAATTTCTCCATGTGTCGATGATGCTTTTGCTTTGCTTATTGTCTTTTAAACTGCTTTTGGGTCTTGGTAAATGTGTCCTCATGTTTGTTGTTACTTGTGATTTTTGGCAGTTTTCAGTTTCTCCAGGCTGTTTTCTTTGGAATTAGTGATGCATGGTGTTGGCCCTGAAGTACTCTGACACTGATGAAAGCCACAGATAGCAAGGCATTGTATAGTGCTATTTCAAGATGCCATACATTACTGAATTAAATGGGAGTTAACATGACTAGATAGAGATGCAGTCTTTTTAATGCTTTGCACATCAAGTCTTAAAAATGTCACCATCTGTATAAACACTTGTTTTCCCCTGATTTGCTATTGAATGTAGTGGCATAGCCAAATTTGTCAATGTCAAGAAAAGTGCTCATATTGACTCTTCATCAGCAGCTGCTCCAAGTTCAGCAGTCACACATCTTGTATTTGGTCAGTAAAAAGTCTTATCTCTAAGCTGCTTGTTTAAATCTTCAACAATGTTAAATGTGAGTTATTGGGAGCTTGTCCCTTAACTTAACCCTGTGTGAAGACCCAGTGGTGTGCATACCGTCCAGCTTCTTCATCGGAGAGAATGGGATTCCTCTCGAGGTCATCGCCGGCAGCGTGTCTGCTGAGGAACTCATGAAAAGAATCGACAAAGTCAAACAGGTAAGGACGCAGAGAAGGGATTTTCAGTTTTAGGGACCATAGGCTTGGGCGATATCCATCCATTAATATCGCGATGCTGTCCCGCCAAAATATTGTGATATATGATATTATTGCGATTATATTTCTTCTACATGACATCAAATGTCTTAGCTATTATTATTAATAATAATAATAATAGTAATAATTATGATAGCCTAGAAATTTGATCTCAATATTCCAGCAAAAACAATGGCCATTTGGTGTAATTTGCTCATTCCTGCCATTTCCAGGAAAATGGGCTGATTGTGGAAAAGGGAACCCACTTTTTTCACTATAGATATTATTTTTGTTTGCACAGTTGTGATCTAAGCAACACATGGTGCTGCAGCCGGGTGGGGTGGGTTAAGGGCGTTGATATTTGATACCACAGAAAATATCACAGTATTTTGAGAATATTGCGATATTTTCTCAAAATATATTATCGAATATCAGCCCCAGCAGTAGTAGCTGTCAGGCACCTGGCCAAGACATTTGCATATACAAGTACACAGTGTCCCATCTGTTCTCACTATATCTCTCACTCTCTTCCGACAGATGCATGCTCAGCAGATCTGCGGCGGGGGGGCGGTATCACCAGAGGCAGAGGTTCCTATGGAGGCCAGCCCGTCTGTCAGTGTACCCACAGAACCAGAGCCGGCCCCGGCCCCAGCAATGGCCCCCACCTCCCCACCGGAGCCCACTCCATCCCCACCAGCAGCCACAGAGGCTGCAGCAGCACCAGGCACATCAAAAGGTCAGTGACCCCGGATCACACAAGCGTCTACTGGACTTCTGCTGCTCATACCTAGGCCTGGTTGAAATCAAACTTAGGAAAGTGAGCATAGGCAGGAAAGGAATTATAAAATTACATGTGTCTGAAATCCAGTTATTAGAGGTCTTCCTTTTTTTCACCATCTGAAAACAGGTTTCTTTGTCCACTCTTGGATTCATACAGAAAAGGTTTAGTAGAACATTATGCATCCTATCTTTTTTACTAGACACAGTTAGACTTAATGACCTTTAACAATGAATTCCCCTGATGTAGTTTCACCGCCTTCATTAGCTATGTTCAGTCAGAAATAGCCTGCTGGTTTGCCAGCTTTGTTTCTTTATTTTGGTTTTTAAATTCAGTTCCAGGTAGCATTAAAAAGTCTTCCTGAAACCTGCAGATGCCCTGCTAGAGCAAGGGTCTGACAGAGTTTTTGCCTCGTCCTCAGGTACTAGTTAAAAATTTGTTTTAACTCCTTCCTGGTCTCACTAGAAAGTGAGACTAGGAAGTGTGCTCCAAGTATGTTTCAATATCAGTTTCCCACAACGTGTTAGTCAAGATTGTAGTCAATGACTAACCTAAACACCTAAATAAATAACAAGCACACTTAATGTTTTCTATCTTCTGTGTAATACACAAGGGCAGATGAACTCAATTTAGTTTTCATTGCTTTTGAAAAGTCAACTTTGTATCAGCTTACTTGTAGGCCAACAAAGTATATCAGTAAATGCAGGGAGGAAGGCAGCATGGTGTGTAGTCATGGTTTACAATGGCATGGAGGAAATAAACAAAAACAGACCAGACGGCAAAACAATTGCTGCAAGTCGCTGCACTGCGGCCGGTTTGTTCACTTAACGTCCATTAACATTAACTGAGAGGAATGTCCACATCTGGTCTGAACAAGGCTTAAGCCTGCTGGTTTACTGTGTTCTCCACAGTATGTGGATAGTCTGGTCAAAGACTCGGTTTTTCAGTGTAGCTCTGTAATGCATAGCAGTAGTTTTTGATGTGGAATGCATTTGAATTTGGTGATTTAAGTGGGAAGCAATCAGCTGAGTTGTTGCTTGATGATATGCTCCTCTATTCTATTCTATTCTATTCTATTCTTATTCTATTCTATTCTAACCAGAGTCTCTCTCGAGGACAGCAGACGATAACGGCGTTTCAGGCGCCATGACCCCTGGAGAAGACAGGAGTGCGTCATCAGATGATGCCTCTCACAGTTCTCAGTCTGAGGAAAACCTGGATGCTAAGGTGGAAAGGTAGCAACACACACTCTGCTCTGAACACTCTCTGAACACACAACTGCTAAAGCTCAGTGCACACAAATAATTTTTGACTACATAAAATGATTGCTTTATTGGATATAACCTTAATCTGGCCAAACTTTTGCATTTACATTTTCACAGCAAGACGCACAATCATTGGGGAAACTATGTTGGGCCAATCAAAAAATCTTTTTTAAATACAGGATTATGCCTTTAGAGTTTAGGCACGTCTATTTTGTTGAACATCATTTGGTGATTGCAAGTCAAGTTTTATGTATTTATAGCCCAATATCGCAAAGCATGCCACAAACTGCTTCACAAAACAAAAACAAAAAGGTAAAAGCAGTGGTCATGTACTGTAGACCAGTAAGTACAAGCAAATACAATAAAATTCACAATCATTTAATAACAAAATTAAAACAATAAAATGCATGCATGTACACGGGAGTATTACAGCGTCCATCAGTTACTTTGCGATTTAAAAAGCTCACCAAAATGGCTGTAAGTCAAAGCAAAGGTAAAATATTCCAATGTTTCTTCTCATCAATGTGTCTTTTAGTAGTTGCGGAACTGTCTGTGTGTGTGTTGGGAGGAGTCGTTTGGTACGATCGTTTACTTCCTGTTAACTCCTTCCAGTCTGTATTAATGAAATGGTTTCCAAGTTATTTTTTGTTTTCAAAAGGCAGTAACTGTGAATTCTCAAAGGAAACTGCATACTTTTTTTCCTTTTTTCATTTAAATGTGTTTTTAACATAGTGTTTTCTTTGCGGGACCAAAAGAAATGCTGTGAAAAAGTACAATAAAACCTTAAATTATTAAATGCTCATTTGATTTGATTTTCCCTGTCTTTAGTGTCTTAAAAATAAATCATCAGGTAATAATCATAATACCTTCAAGATCTCACACCGCGTCCTTACTGTCTGAACACTAATGGAGCTCACCGCACATGCACACTTGACTGAGGTTATGGAACATATCGTCCTTTTTGCCATTTTCTTCAGGTTGACAAAGAAACTGGAGGAGAGACGAGAGCAGAGGAAGAAAGGGGAGGAAGAGGTAAGGAAACCTCATTTCTTAACATTCTCCTTTCACTGCATGGATGCAAGCAGCTGCTGAACTGCATTATTTAGGTTCTTTAGGTCTTTTTAAAATGCAATACACACCACACCACTTGACCTTGACAAATGTCTTTTAAAGAGTGAAAAGTAACCTGTGATCTACATGTAATGACATTACAGAAGTCTGATTGCATTTTTCATTCCTTATAGTTCCTGATCAGATAGTGTTATATTTTTTTGTATTTTATTTTCTTTCTTTTAAATTAGAAATTTGGTATTTGAAATTTGATTGGAGGAAACAATGGTAATTTGGTATGATTTGTTCATTCCTGAGCAAATTACTGGCTGGGTGGGGGAGGAGGCGATATTTGATATCACAGAAATCGATATTATCGAATATCAGCACAAGCCTAATTGATATTAATCTGGAAATTGGAATATATATATAGATGTTTAACTGCATATTCTATGGATTGTGTAGGCAAAGTCACCCAAAAGCAACTGTAGATGAGATGACCAAATTTAGGTATTCCAGAGAAAAATACCTTCCTGATTTCAATTCTCAGTGTGTGATCAGTAATGTGTAATGCATTACATAATGAAAGTAACCTTGCCAACCCTGCCCCTGGTCGTCCTGTCTCTGGGCTGTGATTCAGACCGAGATCAAGAAGGAGGTGGAGCGGAGGAAGCTGGGGAAGGACATGCTGGACTTCAAGAGGAAACAGGAGGACGACAAGACCAAGCGCCTCCTGGAGGAGAGGAACAGGGAGAAGGCTGAGGAGAAGGCTGCCAGGGAGCGGGTCAAACAGCAGATCGCCTTGGTAACCACACCTTCAGCCTCATCTCTCTCTCTCCCTCTGTATCTCTATTGGGGATGTAACGAAAGTTTGGGACACAAAATTCCGCAGAGTTGAAAAAGCGAGTTCAGCTGCAGCCTAATATCTACATATTCCAAATGGTCTTTTCTCTTTTGCACCGTTTGAACACTAGAGGGTTTTAGCTCGGTGAGCCCAGCTGAACTCACTGTTGTGTAGATGCAATAGGAGACAAGATGGGACTCAAGCCAAACTGAAACCCAGGAAGCTCTGATATGTTTTCAATCTGCTGTGTGGCAGCATTTTGCACTGCAACAAGACAACTGACAAGACAAAGACTGTTGGCAAGTATTGTGAGAGAGCCTTGCCTTCCGGGTAACACTAGCACCTGATTGCGCAGATGTATTCTTGACTGTTTTTTTGTTTTTTTCTCTTTAGCCTTATTTTGGGATGAAATTGGTCTTAAATTTGACTTGAACTGGCATTAAAAAGGTCTTGAAATGTTTTAAATTGAACTTACAGGAACCTGTTTTTGTTTTCTCTCAGAAAAACTCCTTCTCGTTACATCCCTAATTTCTATCTCTCTGTCTTTGTGCTTTTCTCTTGCGTCCTCATGTATGATGAAAGCAGGTGAAAAGTTACAGTACACATTTAAGATACAATAGACGTTTAGTCTGATATTGAGATCAGTATAAGTCTTAAAGGCACATTCAATTATCTGACCTTTATCAAACTTTATTGGCAACCAGTAGGAACTGCAACAACATCGATAGAACTCATCTTCTCCAAGTCTCTGTGGAAATGGAGGCGAGGAGTCATGTTGCACCTTTAAATTGATACACAACCAGAGTGCTGCCCTTCTAACAAACACATAGAGGTGAAGTAGCATCCTCTTGTGGTTGGGATGAGAAATGCAGGCTGAGGTTCTCCACAAGAGAGACCCCTTCCCCCTTTGTTGAGGTTGTGATGAAACAGGAGCTTGCTGGCCGATGGAAGGATTATGTTTTTTTTCTCTCTGTCCCACAGGACCGAGCCGACAGAGCAGCGCGCTACGCCAAGAACCAGGAAGAGGTGCAGGCTGCCAAGCAGGCCGCACTGCAGGCCAGGCAGGCAGAGCAGGAGGCCAGGAAGGAGGCCTTATCCAGGGAGAGGAGGTATGGAGCGCCTGTAGACATACAGTATGGATGGGCCATACTGGTATATGCACAGCGCTTCCCCTTTATCCATACAGCGCAGCAAGAAAGCTTCTATAGCCGCTCAAGAAAACGTGAAATAATCTGCTATAATGCAGCCAAAAGTTCCCCCAAAACATTTCTCATCCTGAAGTGTGCAAATCGAAACTGCGCTATAAGCTGCAGTAGAACCAAGCAGAATGGAAGTGGAACCAAATCTAACATTTCCTCCAGCCTATGTAGGGCATCGCGATATTAACCTGTCCAACCTCTGTTGGACAGGTTTTGTGCCACATGGTCTGAATGCTATTTGAGAGGCCTTTCCACCCTGCTAAGAAAACTGGTGGAGCCACTGTTTGTTGTCTGTGAAGGGTTTCCTGTGTTGAATTGTGTACTTGCCTACCTGTGTGTGTGTGTGTGTGTGTGTGTGTGTGTGTGTGTGTGTGTGTGTGTGTGTGTGTGATCACCCAGTGCCATAGCGAGGATACAATTCCGCCTCCCAGACGGCTCGTCCTTCACCAACCAGTTTCCCTCAGAGAGCAGACTGCAGGACGCTCGGCAATTTGCTGTTCAGGTCAGCGTCTTCCTCAAAGTGTGGGGGGAAAAAAATAATTCTAACAATATGCAACAAAAGTCAAACATCACCCAAAATGGTTTACACACATTTTGGAGACACCCTACCATCACTGGAGAAATGGAAAAATGTGTAATGTATGTTTCGCTTGAAGTTACTGCTGAAATCTCATTGTCCACACTTACATGTTTGTGAAAAGCGGAGGTGACAGTGTTTGAATTTTGCCACCTTTTTGTTTTATGTCTGGAAATGCCTTCACTGTTGGATGCACTGATGGAGTGATTAAACAACTAGTTAGTGAAAAGCTGGATGATGCTCAAATCAACGATAGAAATACAGATTTTTTACCCCTACATAAAGAGATGTGAGAACAAACTACTTTTCCATGGGGTCATCATTATAGATGAAAATGTGCAATTTGCACTTATCTACGTGCATATTGCGGAATTAAATTTGTCATCATCTGTCCCCTGGGTGCAGTTGTACGGGTTTGCGTGGTTTTAGCATAAATGATAAGAGAGCTGCCAATTCTGTTTGTTTTTGGTGTCTTTCATTTATAGACTACCTGGTTCATTTGTTACATTAATTGTCAGAGAAATGAACTGAAATCCCCTTCCCTGATGCAACGGTTGAGATGTTTCATGGTCACAGCACATTGACTCTAATACAGGATCTAATATGCTGGGATGTGATTTTTCAGGTGTTTTAGGATCTCAGGTTTTTGGACACACAACACCTATTGATTTCCAAAGGAAAATTACCGTTTTCTTGCTTTTTGTGTTCCTGATCACATCCTTGACGGCAGTACACAATAATTGTACTGTAATACAGTATCACTCAATTCAGTATCACCATCTTGTAACCACTGTGTGTACTTTTTTGTTTTTTATATGTCCTCTTTCAGGAAGTGGGAAACCGCTACGGTAAGTTCTCCCTGGCCACCATGTTCCCTCGGCGGGAGTTCACCAGCGAGGACCTGAACAAGACTCTACTGGAGCTGGAACTGGCTCCCAGTGCCTCCATAGTGCTTCTGCCTGTGAGTCGATGGACACCTCCTCCAGTTGTTTCCCTCAGCTTAGTTAACCTCCCTGCCAACTGTCGAGTGCTGCCATATTTACATGTAGACCATTACGGTGTAGTATATTGGTATTAACATTTCTAAAAACACGTCCCTCCCCTCCTCCACCCCCCACCGTAGCAGTCGGGCCGGCCTGCCAACACAGTCGTCCAGTCCTCTGGAGGGGGGGTCTGGGCCATACTGGGCACCATCCTCTACCCGCTGCTGGCCGTATGGAGGTTCCTCAGCGGCTTCCTGTTCGCCAGCGCCCCGCCCCCCGGAGCAGCATCCAGAGGCCCCGCCCAGCGACCCAACTCTTACCCCAACTCAACATCAGCCTCCTCTGATGAACCAAAGAGGTGAGGGACAACAGTTACTCAACACTAAATCCAGTCCAAAGACATGCATGTCAAATGAATTGCACTCTAAATTGCCCATAGGCGTGAGTGTGTTTGTGTGTAGTATGGTATATGATGTATACTAGTATATCTATGATGTATGTATATGACGTAGTATACATACATACATCATATAATGTATGTATATGATGTATAGTATGTATATGATGTAGTAAATTATGTATATGAAGGCTGTATATATATATATGCAGTATGTATATATGATAGACATATCATATTGAGACATAAAGGGTTATATAAATAATCAAGACTAAATCACATGGGACAGAACATTGCTGCTGCATTGCTCTCTATAGGTTGAAACTTTAAAGCATGTTGCACTTCTGGCCACACCCCAATCAGTAATGTAAAAGCAGGCGTTTACCATCAGCTGAGGCAAGATACCTGCTTGGACATCACTAATTGGGGTGAAGTAAGTGATGAAATATTGAACACAGTCGTCATGATGGCAAAAACTAGGAAAATTAGCCCCAGGTTGAAAATAACTTCAATTATCCTTTAATGAAAGAGCAGGTAGTGGGTTTAGTGTGCAACTACCTGCTCGATGGTAGTTGCTGGGATCGAGCCTAGGTCAACTGCTTGGAAGGCAGCTATGCTAACCACCATACCACCAATACCCAGAGTCAGACTTCTCTCATATAATCAATTGTTCTGTCTCCCTTCCCCGCCGTTTTCTTCGTCCTCTCGCTCAGAGAAACCCTTCGCAAGCGCACTCTGGAAAAACGGCCGGAGGACTTCAAAAAAGACGGCAAAATCTACCGGCTCCGGACCCAGGAGGACAGCGAGGACGACAACAACACCTGGAACGGCAACTCCACCCAGCAGATGTAGTGCAATAACGGCGGTCCTTCTCTCTCTCTCTCTCCCATCCCTCCTCGCTCTGTCCACCCCCCACCCCCCCACCTATCGCTCTCTGACACGGTGTGAGGTTTTCAAGTCTGGACAGGATTGTGCTGAATTTAGGGCTATGTTTTTGTTTTCTGTTTCTCTCTCTTGTCCAAGCCTGTGCTCCCGCTCCTCGCCTGCATGGGTAGATAATAATAATCAACATAACCTCCTTTGGGCTTGAACTGAGGGTCTCCTTTGTGTTGATTCTACTTGATTCTGTGGCCAGGGGTTTGCTGCACTTTTCCTGAAGCAGTTTGTATATTGGAAATGAGGGAGTTTGAAGAAGCTTTGATGGCCAGCGACTCATCCAGATATTACTTTACAGAGGAAAGAATACAAAGTTTGTGTAATATTTAATTGCAGTAACCCCAGATGTATAATATGATCTTTAATGAAACTGTATGAGGGCACTGGCAGAGGGGTGTGCGTCTGTGTAGCTGTTGGCTTTCTACCAAGGAGGTGCCCCCCCCTCCCCCCCCCCCTCCTCCTGGCATAGGCTGCCTTGGCAGTAGAATGTGTTTCTACTAGTTGAAAATGGGAAACCACTGTACTGCTCTCATCTAATAATGAGAATAAAAGCAACCTGTTTTTCAGTAAACCTCACTTGAGTTGTGTCTTCTTCTAAGCTTTAGCCTCAGTGTTTTATTTACACATTGGTGCTTTACAGAGACTTTTACCAGAATGTAATGATGAATTCAACCACAGGTCATTTAACATCTGATTTAATTCCATGATTGTCTTTGGTTACATGAATTGGTCCATTTCCATTCATACTACTCTTAATCCTGTTACAGAAGAAAAATATTAATCACAGCTTGGAACTGACACCAGTCATAATTGAGTGATAAATCAGTAAGGCACATTGTGGGAGATTAGAAATTAATTAGAAATATTATGCATTGAAAAATATACTTGCATTTTCATATCTCCCAACAACATTAAGAGCAAAGTTAAGTTTTGTTAAAAATGGGTTCAACAGTTTATTTTTAAAGATTTTTTTATTTGCCATAGGACTACACTGACTGCAGTTTTACCAGTTTACCATCTTATTTGCACACATAGGCTACTGTGAATTATGATGTCTGATATTATATTGTCTACTGTATGCTCTGTGTACTTGATGTATTTTGTGTTTTTAACTTTATGAGGCCAAATACAAATTTCCATATGCATGGACATTGTGTTCTCTATTCTATTCTAGTAGCCTGTTAGTTGTCCAGTGCATACTGTCATGAATATGCAAGAAAGCATTGCGTGGGGCATGAGTACCACATGAGTATCTCCTCTCTCTCCCTTTCTCTTTCCTGTCTCTCTCAGCTTTGAACTGTCCAATAAAGGCGAAAATGCCAAAAAAAAAAGTATTGCATGATTTATCTAGAGGTAAATACATGACAAAACACACATCGAAATTTCTGTCAAATTAGCAGTAAAAACCTGTGGCTAGATAAAACTCTTCCTTTTTACCATTGTATTACGATAACACAATTGTGCATGTGATCCACTCTGTCTCACTGTGAATCGCTTTGGATAGGAGTGTCCATCAAATACCTTAAAGGTAAAATGTAGGGCGCCCCAGTGGCTCACTGAGTAGAGCGCGTACCATAAGGCTCAGTCCAGGTTTGAATTTGGCCCGCGGTCATTTGCTGCATGTCCTCCCCCCTCTCTCTCCCATGCCTTCCTGTCTCTCTCTCACTAACTCTGTCGAATAAAGCATAAAAATGCCAAAAATAAATATTAAAAAAAAAAAAATGTAAACATGACATTGACACGTCGTGACACACTGAAGTGTAAAACATATAGTGAATGAACCACCTCACTAAACGATCATATAATCACAACATTTGATTTTTTTACAGTGAAAATGCAAGCTATTGCCTATGTGAATATGCTATCATTGTTTCACAGTGCTTTGATCTCAGGATGTTTTGAAGCTGATGAGGTATTCTGGGTAAGCCCCGGCGTCACAGAACACCACACAGATGAAGGGGTTGAGCAGGTCGTCCACGGCGGAGTCGTGCAGGCCGGCCTGCGGGTTGCCGGGGTTCAGAGGGCTGGGCTCCTTCATGCCCTGGCACCCCAGGCAGGGTTTGCCCACCAGGACCTTCGCCCGGTAAATGTACTTCAACCCACTGGCGTCGGGGTTAGAGTAGGCGTCTTGACACGAGTACCATGATTCTTTGGCGAAATAGGTGCCGTTGCCATACACAGTGGCTGAGAAAACAGATCCAGAAAGGACATAAGTGAAGTTATGAATGTACTTTTACAAAGTGCTTCACAAGAAACCATAAAAACAAGGCAAAAACATCAGTTTAAGGAAAAAAAATGAAGCTTTACATAGAAGCAACTTAGCAAATATGTGTCTTAAAGGTGCTTTTTGTAGTATTTTCACAACAATAAATATAAATTTTGAGGCAATAATGTAATTATCGGAAACATATGAGACCATTGCCGAGAACACTGGCAGCCTCTACCGGCCTCTACATTGCATTTTACGTTGTGTGCCACCTGGTGGATTTGGCGGGAAATCTGCTGGATTGCTTTACGGCACAAAACAGGAAGAGGGCGCTGTTCTTCCAGAGCAAACGGAGCTAAAGCTTTCAGCGTTTCTAGCAATGGCAGACGGTGGAAGGAGTGAAAGGCTGATCGAAAAGGATCTTAGCCTTTTCCAGAAGCCAGAGCGGAGCCTAACACGTTTCTGTGAGTAGACAAAGTGTGTGTGTGTGTGTGTGTGCAAGATCCTACCGTTTCTCCCACAGAAGCTCCTGTTGAAGCCGTTGGTGTTGATTTTTTGGCAGATGTCGGCAGTGGTGCCGTGGTAGAGGTTCATCTCATTCTTGTTGGTGGGATATTTCTTATCCAGTATCTGCTTCTTAACGGCATACCTCTGCCACTGGTCTTTACTCTGAATCCTCTGGATCTGTAAACATTGACAGACGGACTGTATGACTCTGAATAATAACTGAATTGTAGAGCAGAATGCCAAAAATAGCAAATATTAATGGTAATAAACTCTACACCCTTGAGTGTAATATTGTGATTATACAACAGTTACACACTGCATGAATGCAGTCTGTTTAATTTTCTAATATTGGTTATAGCCACATAAAATTTATCATCAGGGTAAAATGTAGGCTAAGTTAGTTAACTACATTAACAAGTGCCTTGCTTATAGCCTGCACACCCACATCCAGCAACACAAGTCCCTAACAAGCTGCACAGTTTGCTAGTGAAACAATTTATTCAAATTTGTCATCACTATATTGCGTGTAGTCTATAAAAATGAACTGACTGTTGGTCATATATTTAATATCTAAGTAGGAAATAATGTCAGACAAGCTGGTGGCAGTTAGAAGGCCTACAGCATCACATATCTCCCATTATCCCTATCTTCTTCTTGTCTCAATCTCATCCAGTCCTGGCCCAATAAAGGCCCAATAAATCAAAGTTCACTTTAAAAAATTCAGATGTAAACGTAATATTCACAGTGATATGGTATTTTTCATTTGAGCACGGTGCTGTTTTATGCTGATTTGAAGTGCAGTTAGAACGCTTACTTGACCAATCAGATTGCGCAGTCGGAACTACCTGTAGTATATCTATGAATTTACATAGTATGTATGAATATTACATGTATGTATGTATGTATGTACGTATGTGCAGTATGTATGTATGTATGCATCTAAAGAATCTGTTTCTTTACCTTGAACACTTTAATAATTGGCTGGTTGGCAACTTTGGGGGTTTTTGATGTTTGAATAAAGTCTGCCGCAACTTTCTTATACTCTCCTGAGGCTGAAGACAAGTCAATTATGTCCATATCCTTGTTGTCCATTCTGGTCCAGCTTGGTGGAGTCTGTATGACAGCTAAAAATTCAGAAACATTAATTAATTTTTTGCAAAAAACCTTTAACCTACTGTACACAAGACGTGGTGAGAAACTTGATCTGAATGTTAAAAGTGTATGTCAGATCACTGTTAAATTCTTTGTCTTGCTTTGTGTCAACACGTGCAAACATCAGAACTGGGTTAGAATAGCCCAGGTAAAATCATACTCCGATTAAGAGAAACCTGGTTAAGGTGCCTAGCTCACTCCCATATTAAACAGGTTACTGTGGAATGGAAACTTTTTACTTCTTTCACTTTTGGTTTTCAATGTTTGCACAAACTCCGACTGACACGGCATTATGGGTGCGTTTTGATGTCAACACAGATCGCACAGATTAGTAGAAGAGGAAGTAACCTACTGCTCAGTCAAAAAGGGAGGGGGAATGTTCTGGGAATTTACTGGTTTATTTATGACAACAGGGTATCAAAGGTTCATGTAAACAGCTTAACTCTAATGGACTGTACCTGTGTCAGAATCAGCCTTTAGGGTCCTCTTTATGCGCATGATGGTTCCTTTACTATCCCGCCGCTGCATGTTCTTCAGATCCACAGTGTATGTCTCCCCCTGGTGGCTGTAGCTGATGCTCTGCCTTTTGTCATGCAAGGCATGCTCCAGGTCTAAGCTGATGCTCTGGTTCAGTTCTCCCCAGGACTCGCCCTCCCCGGTCTCCCACCGCACCATCTCCCGCAGCCTCCTCTCCTCCCCCTCCCTGCTCTCTCTCTCCTTGGCCTTCTGCAGGAAGTCGTTGATTTGCAGGACCATGGCTAGAACGTCGTCTCTCTTCCCCGAGACGGTGACCCGGTCCTGGCCCGACACCAGGACGCATACCTGGTTCTTCTGGCTCTGATCCACGATGGCCTGCTTCTCTGGCTCCAGGAGGGAGGGCAGCTGGCTGGAGGTCAGGTCCTGGCTGTAGCATTCTTCAGACAACAGACTGTCCATCATCTTCTTGACTTGGGCCAGGCTGGTGGCAGAGCACCCAAACACCTCAACCTCCATGGCGGGGAAGGATACTGCTCTGCACGCATTCGCTAGACACAGGGTGGGCTGCTGGGTGGCTGTGGTAGAGGATTTCTGGCTTGGACTGTTTGTTTTTCGGGGAGTTTTGAATATCTTTTTGGCAGCTGTGGGGACAATGGGATATTCAAATAAGTATTTTCATAAATTAATTTTCTCTACCCACTTACACTCTGGACAGGTCACCAATCTATCACAGGCCTAACACAGATAGACAGACACTCGCATGCATAACTATGGACAATTTAGAGCCTACTGGCATACAACAGTAACAAAAATACTGTAATAACTGTAACCTCATATTAATTAGAGTCTGCTGGTAGGTTTGAGTGTGAGAAGCTCAACAGACATGGATTTTTATGCTAAATTTTTAAATGCTAAAAAATGAAAACTAGTGATGATTGACACTCTGGTTGCAGTGAAAGTCACTAAGGCCATTATTTTAAAAGGAGAGTGGGCTGAGTGGGAAGTCCGCTCACCTTTATTAACTTAGACAGCTGCAAAGAAGAGAAAGACACAGGAGAGAAAGCTGTGAAAGGATTTGATCCTAGGCCAGTGGGGAATACATGTGGTAAGCAGTACGGTAAACATCAGGTTTTGGTGTCAGTCCCTCAGAAATCCATTGTAGAAGAGGAGAGAGACAAATTTCTCCACCGACAGTAGCCTCAATAGACCAGAATGCAAAGCAGCCAAGACATGCTGAATTTTGAGTAAGGGGATGGCCACGATCATAGATGCACCTAATGTTCTTGAATTAGTTAGCTAGCTAGCTATATTTATATGCCCATACGCCCACCTTTGATTGAAAGCAGGAAGTTCACGCCCCTTTTCTGGGGGTTACTGAAAGGCATTCTGGGAAATGTAGGAAATCACTAACTGAGGTAGAAGCAGACAAGGCAGGTTGAAGGAAAGTGAGTACAACAGAAACAAATTACAACACTCAAAATACACAAACACACAAAATAAGTAACGGAATGCAAAGAGAGGGAGTTCTCCTTATTGACAGGCAGAGAGCTGCAGCCTCAGTTTTAGCCTTCATGCTTACCAGCTGGCTTGGGAGTCACAGTCTTGAATTTCTTCATGACGTCGTGAAAATCCTTCATCATCTTGCTTTGGAATATCACAATGTGAATACTTGTAAGTGATGGTGCTTTCATAGTTTTTATGTGATCTTCAATTGCAGTGAGCATCGCATTCCCAACCTGGAATGCCCACAGGCTTCCAGCACCTGCAAAAATAGTTTCACTTTGTTACCGGGAAATTTACAATTTTAACCTTCTTGAGGTCTGCTTACCTGTGCCAAGTGCTGGGAAGGAGACAGACTGGATTTTGTGGTCTTCGCACATCTTCAAGACTTTGAGCATGGAGCTGGTGATGTTTATCTCATTGGTCTGGCCCACCATGTGAATAATGTGCTTGGTAGGGAGGTTGCCAGGTTTGGTGATGACGACACCATCGCTGGGTTGAGTTCCTTTGGATCAGAGCAGCAAAACTCTTGCATGAACTTCCCACTACCTGACCTGCTGTTTAAAGGCGCTAAGTGTATCTCTTTTAACCATCAATACTGTATATCACTGTCAAATTAACATTAACATTAACATTAGTGTAATTAACGTACAAATGAGACTATGGTGGAGACAATTGGTAGCCTCTATCTCATGCACATGTATTGTTAGTGCTAGTGTTTCTCCAAATAAAGTCCACATTTCCCAGAAACCCTGTAGCTTCCTGCCACCCCTCCCCTCCTGTCTTTGTCTTTACTGAAGAGGATAAACAGGTTGGATTGGCCTTTCACTTCTCCCACCATTTGCCATTGCCAGTAACTCTGAAAGCTTTAGCTCTGTTATGCATATAACACAATACAGGTGTTGTCATTGACATATCTTTCTGTTTCTATTGTCAGACGACTGCACAAACTATGAAACAGTGATTTGATCAAGGGTCACAAAATGTTATGCACAGAAATTACCGTTAGCCTTGGTTAGCCAGTTAGCATTTTGTGGCCCTCGATCAAATCACTTTTTAATAGTCTTGCAGATGTCTTACAGCAGAAACAGAAAGATATGTCAGTGACAACACCTGTATTGTGTTATGCACTATGTTGAGACACAAAATAAGTGATCACAGACAGAGTCAGAGGCGAGAGAAAGTCCGCTTTTTCACATTGCTGGAAATGGTGAGAACCGATCTATACCCTACACCGACAAAGCGGAAGTACGTCAGCCATGTTTGTGAAAAGGGTCTATTTAGCTGTTAGTAAAAAAACAAAATTATAATACTTTACTTTACTTTACTTTGTATACAAATTGATGACTGGTTACTTTTGTATAGGTTGCTAACTAGTATGCTAGTAGCTGATAGATCTAGTTGCCACTCGGCATTGAGCATAGCATCACAGTCAAGTGGTAGCTACTTGAATATTAGTGCCCTCCTCAAATTTTCAAACACCCTGTCACACTTGAAATATCCTTTTTCGAAACCAGGAGTAAAGATAATTTGATAGGCGAAATCAGATGCGACTAAGCCTTAAAGCAATCCAGCAGATTTCCCGCCAAAATCTGACCCAGTAGCACACAATGTAAAATACTACATTAATCTCATATTAATGTAGTAACGATTTATTGATGTTAAAATGATACAGGTAGCTCCCTTAAGTAGGTTTTATCTGCCCTTAGTTTATTTATACTGATGAAATGTCTGTTTCATTCCAAATTAAGTATGTGATCATTTAAAAATCTGACATCTACTCTTAAAAAATATCAGTCATGAAAGAAAAAATATACCTTAAGATCTTTGTTTAGAAAATGGATATATGGACACATGAATGGATACATTTTAGAGCATGTAATCAAATGTATTAGAAATAATAAGCATTGAACATATAATAGGCTATAGCTTTCTTGAATAAAACCTTTCATTTGAGCTCTCATACCCAGAGTGTTGCACTCATCCACCACTGTTTGTCCTGCTGCTTTCAGGATGGCCCCTGACACACCTGCACAGACAAACAAGGAAAAAGGGCTATATCAAATAATTAATCTTCCCTTCACTCATTGATTTCCTGCAGATATACGGTGTTAATTAAGGCTGTCTAGGATAGGTAGGCTTGCTATGTCTTGCTAAAACTTGCTATCGTATGTCTTGTGCTTTGTTTTGCTTCCTTGAGTTTCTGTTACATCATTCTGTTCTATGATTGCTTGTTGATCAGTTAGATCTTGGCAGGCTCTTTCTCTGCAAAGTCCTTTGAGACATGCTAGTGATGAAGGGCTATATAAATAAATGAACTTGAACTTGGTACAGTATCATTTATACTGGAAAAGACAAATATTGCTATGCCTCCAAAAATTCTCAAAATGTGCTATATTTTAGCTATATTGTCAAGCCCTTATGAGAGATCTAAGAAGGTTTTTACGATACCTGAACTGAGACTAAGGCTTGTGTCGGTGCTGCTGACAATGGCATCTGTTGTCTCCTTGGTGATGTCACCACAAAGCACCTTGACTTTCACTGGTCCTATCATGGCTTCAACGGTGGTCGCTGGAATTATGGAGACAGTACGAGGATTGAATGATAGGTAATTTTGCAAATGTTGACATTTTTTGTTTCAAATGAGGAAAGAACTCACGTGTTTGGCCAGCGCTGTCATCTTCTTCCTCTGAGTTAGTGGACTCTATATAACTGTCATCTTCATCACCAGTGGACTGTGTATCACTGTAGTCATCTTCATCACCAGTGGACTGTGTATCACTGTTGTCATCTTCATCACCATCATCATCTTTATCTTTCAACATCTGGGTCAGAAAGCGTGGGAAATAGAAACACATATGTATTTCATTTCTGGAGCAATGATTGTAGATGCCATGTCATGTTATATTTGTACCTATCACTTTGACTATATAAATGTTGTCTTAGATGTTTGTTTATTTGTATTTATTTGCATTAGTGTGTCAGTACACCGCTCTTTATAGTACATTGATATTTAGAAACTTTTCATTTCATTATTTTTGAAAGCATCTTCGCTTTTTGAATTTTTGCACAGTACTGTATACATATATATATATATATATATATATATACAATATATACATAGAGAGAAGGGTGTATATACTGTATATGTAGTAGTCCCATTATGGGGACTACTGCCAATATTGGTAATATATGAGCTTCAACCTTATTCTGCCCTTCCACTTTTTGTTAGTCGTGCTGGATAAAAGCATTTACTAAATGCCAAAATTGTGAAATGTGAATGTAAGCATACTCCATGATTTGACTTCCACTGGTCGAGGCCCTGTTGAAACTCCTGTAGGACCTTGTCCTGGTCAACAACTATGAAGATCAGCTTCAGGACAGTAGAGGCACAGTTAGATAAATGGTCTTCAATGCCCTGCAGCATGGCACCAACAGAATCAGCGCCTGACACGCCACCACCACCTGTAGGAGAAGGGGGCAGAATATCTAAGTGAAATTGTTTTCCAATGTTTCACTTTTGTTGCTCTGAATCTTTTGGTCTGGTCACATAGCATTTCTCACATAATTTCTCAATAATGAAGTGTAGTAACTGCACCCACACCATCATTGTCATCTCACATCTGGAAAGGTCCTGTGCATTTTGTGTGAGCCTCCTCCCTGATAACAGATCAGTATGGTGGGGGAAGACTGTGAGATTAAAAGGAAAGGGCACTGACCTCAACGTAAATTATGTAATTTCCACCCCTAAGAGCTGGTATCAAGGGAACAGACCTGGTAAATAACCATAAAACTCCAACACTCAGCCCTGCCTGTGTTAATCCCCAAAGAGACAGACAGTCTGAGATGAGACACATTGGAATGTGTCCAAAATCAGGAGAAATCTTTGATACAGACTCATGAAACCTTGGGTATCACATTGTGGGGGACTCTAATGTATATGTCTAATTTTATGTGTAACTGTGATGTTTTATATAATAGTTATTTGCATTATTCAATTTCTTTATCTTTACATGGGGCTTAGATAGCCATGTTTGATATTAAAGTGTTCAGGAATTTGTGCTGAGTTTAATAATGTCAATGTTACGACGGTCAATTATATTGGATAGATCTGAGAACCAAAATTAGGGTTTCATGCATATGTAATGAGCCGTAACACTAGACATGCCAGCCCACGCACACACCCCTCAACTGATCACAACAAAACCAAACACACACATTTCCAATGCGGATTTCGTGCACTTTACGTCGTTGCGACACGTGTGCTAACGGAGTCTGACAACAACTTTGTTCCAAAGTTTGTCTCCAAAGACAGACTCAACTGCATCATCATCACAAGCCAAGTAGAAAGCCTGTTTCATCCTAAACAGTGAAGAGAGCCTGTCTGCCTGACAAATACACACACACACACACACACACACACACACACACACACACGCCAGCACGTGTCTGTGTGTCCTGCCTGCTACAACCTCGCTATCAGCTATCCTGCTGAGTTTAACTCTGAAGAACCATCGGAACCTCCAGAGTGGGTCGGCGTTAGCCTTGAGAGACCCACAGCCCTGTCCAGCAGCCTGCGTGCTTCACTCTGTTGCGGCCTGCTGAGATCAACTGAACAGACGTCGGATCTTCAACCTCCAGCACCTCGTCGAGCCGAGACTCCTCACAGACTCACGCGCCTCGGCCAATCCTGCTTCATCTCCCTCCGGACCTCCGCTGGTGTTGTATGTACTGGTCATTGTCCACTGGGCATCATATCATACATCACACATAGCTATTCCATTACATTCACATTTCTCACACATATCACACACTTTATTACGGCTCCCTACAGTATAGTAACCATTCAGTTATTTAAGGATTCATTTAAGTCAGTTTTCCAGATAGTTATATTGTCTCCCCTTCATTGCTATCGTTGCTGACTCATGTCTTCCATTGCTCATCTTCCATGATTGTGTCTACTGAAATGTTGGTTTAATTATCAGTATTGCATATTCACATGATCATCTATTCCTATTGCCATTGATTCATCACAATTCATAGGTATACCTCTTGTATATACTGTACTATATTCACTTGTATTTACCTGATTATTGAGTGTGCTTTAGTTTAATAATAAATATATTATTTTGCATAAAGTCACCTCCTGTGCTCATTGTGTGTGTTTAAATTCAAACATGCCGAGAACTCGCTCCTTCAGATGAGACCTGTTGATGCTGTCTGTTATCCGGTGCCCCGTTCTTAATTCTCATTAAAGCTAACTCTAAATTATATTGATATCAGACACCATTAATACCTATCACCACTACAGAAGCTACATTTCTTTCATAGAGCAAACTAGCCAAGTCAGGGGTTTTGGGTTTGTTTTACTCCTGTTTTTTAACTGTTCTGTTTTTTTGTTTCATTTCTTTCATCATGTGTACTTTTTTGTTTTATTTCAGCTTCGTGCAGTGTTTTTTCATGTCTAGTTTCAGTCTTAGTCTCATTTAGTTTTTGTTAATAATAATAATTGTTCATTGGAGATGCACAGTAGTGCACGTGCACATTTGTTCAAGTGTTGTTTTCCTACCAGTTCCTACAGCAGGGAATGACACTGTAGTGATGCTTTTCTCCTCGCAGCGTTGCAGCACTTTCGTCACCCGTACGGAGGCTTCTGCGGCAGAATGTGGCCCCAACATATGGATGATGAAGTCGCACTGCAGGGCTCCGCCACTAGTCACTCCTGCATCGGGGTCCTTCAAAGGCCCTTCACAGACAACCAGAGGGCACCAACCACATCGTATCAAATTTACTTACAGTGCATTTTACATAGAAACTTAACAACACACTTTACGAAGACATTAAAAGTACTAGGTGTAGCATTTTTAATAGGGCTGTCAGCGTTAACGCGTTAATCGCATGCGATTAATTTCAGATGTATAACGCGTTTTTTTTTTTGAATCGCGTGTTAATCACATGTTATTCTGTCCCTTCTACACACCCGTAGTTGGCTAATCAAGCGCCATGGATTGCTGCTGCATCCTGCTGGCTGTGTAGTTGCCTGTGTAATTCACATCGCGGTGATGGATAAAAACGACACCGCTGGGATTTTGAATGGCTCGTTTCACTTTAAAAGACTCCCAGACGGCTCAGTTGACAAATCAAAAGTATTATGCGTCTTGTGTCAAATGAAATTTCAATATCACCGAAGTACTTCGAGTTTGAGCTACCATCTACGAGCCAAACATACAGGTGCTAACGTTAATCAGACTAGCGGGCAACCGCTTCGCCAAAGCTGGCAAAGCACTATTTTAGAATGTGCGAATCGCCACAGACCTGTGGATAAAACTACATCTAAGAAGTGTTGTGTTCATTTGATTCCCAATCAAGACACTCTGGTAAGAATTGCTTTACATTGTTAATATGGACTTAAAAACTGTTTTGAAATGCAAAATAATGGAATTGTAAACATGCGATTAAAAACGTGATTAATTGCGATTAACTATTGAAATTCAGAGATTAATCGCGATTAAGAAAATCAATCGTTTGACAGCCCTAATTTTTAAACATCAGTATATCATTGTCAAATTAATTGTGATACCTTGGTATAATTACTATAAACAAATGAGACTGTGGTGGAGACGACTGGCAGCCTCTATCTGACAGCAGTGGTATTATTAGTGCTAGTGTTTCTCCAAATTAAGACCACATTTCTCATAAACCCTGTTGCTTAATGTGGTAATGATTTATTGATGTTAAAATGCTACACCTTTAAGTGCATCTTTAAGGACAGCATAGTAGACAATAAATGAGGGTATGTACTGTAGCTATAATAATCATTAAACCATTATACAGCACACAAAAAGAAAAAAAACAAGCACAGTACAGGAGAGTGGGCCACAGCCACATTGAGACAAATCAAAGTGTGTCACACACCCAACATGCATAGTGGGTTAGACTGAATGATTATGATGATACCGTTATACACTACTAATATACAGACACTCACGAATGTTTTTGCATTCTTGTTTGACTGCAGCCCCGGCTGCGCTTAAAATGGCCCCAGAGACACCTGAGAAGACAAACACAGCCTAATTTCAGTAGGGTTTTTGTTGTGTCACATTTAAATGTCATGTTAGATGGTAAGCACACTAGAATCAAGATAAGATAAAATAAGATAGCACTTTATTGATCCCTTTGGGGAAATTCAGGTGCCTCAGCAGCAATTAGTGGAACAAGGAAATCAAGTACAGGAAGGTAATAAAAGAAAAAACAGGTAATGTACATAATATAAAACTATAGAGACAGTGCAAATATATACACACATTTATTCAGGTAGAAAGTTTCTTTTGGTCATGTGCATACAAGAAAGTTGTACACCAACCTCCTTTTAAGTTGATGTCAGCATTGGTAGTGTTCACAATGCCTTTGACCGAGTCCTTGGTAATGTCACCCTTCCTCACTTCAATCCTGACACCTTGGATTTTAACTAGAGTGGAGTGGTAATGGGAAATACCAAACAGGGGATTAATTCACCCAAACACATTCAGGGGTAAATCAGGATGATGGTCTCTTTGAAAAAGTGATATGACCAAAAATGAATCAAACCTTGATTTGGGGGTAGACCAGACTTGGTCCTTGTTGATGGCGCACTCGCCTAGACAAAATAATAGCAGAGAATTTGTTATCATGAGGCATTCCAGAAAATACAAAATAAAACAGAAGCAGGTAATAAAAATGCCACAAATTCATAAATAAAAGGAAATAGTGTGGTGAATCTGATGAAATACTTTTAAATATTTTAAATTTGAGTTATGAGTTAAAAAAGCATGTTTAATCATTAATATAGTATAGTGAATGTGATTTTACCTGACTACAACTTTTCTGTGTCGTATTCCTCTTGTTCAAAAAATTCTTCATGGAGTCAAAAATCCTGTCTTCAAAGGCCACGATGAAGATATTTTTAAGGTTTGAGAAGGAAGTGTGTGATGTATGATGTTCCACTCCCTTTAAAATGGCGTGGAGAGACATCCTGGGGTCAATGCTACCTCTTCCTGCCAGGTTAGACAACAGTGATCAATATCAAAGAAGTGTTGTGAAACAAATTCATTAAATTCAGAATAACTATTTAATATTCACATTAACTTGCCGATGAAGCCTCACTGTTTGCTTGTCCTGTGTTTAACTGGTCCATTGTAGCTCAATGAATTGAAAATGCCACTAGCACTGACAGATTTAGGGGTTGCATACTTAAAGCATAAGGCTGGTGTTTTTTAATGCATTGCTTACCGTCAACAAATCCTATGAAAATAACAAAATCAGCAATGATTTTGTTTTGCCAACAAGTCTCATCCATGTAGCCGATGCCCAATGAAGCCATGTCCCAGTAGCCATAGAACTCCATTGTATTAAAAAAACGATTAAAAACACGTCAAAGAGCCATGCCACTGCTCTGGGCAGCATACTTCATCATTGCGATGCACCGGGCCGGGCGACTTTTTCCTCAAACAACTTAATAAGCCGGCTGTAGACACGTTTGCGATCTCAGGAAAGTAGTTCCGTAGCACCGAAAATAGTCCCCGGCGTAATGAAAAATTTGTTCCCATTTGAATTTGATTTGGTAATAACTAGTCTGACTTTTCATGGTAACAGTTAGCGATTTTTAAAATTGAAACTATGTCTTTGTGAGCTGTATTTAAAGGTTTTTAGCTTACAATTGGAGCCAATGACTTCCGGGTTGAAGGCTAAAAACGATACGTGGGAAGTCAGAAAGTAACGGGAGTAGAGCAAACGCATTGTTGATTTTGTTATTTTCATAGGATTTGTTGACGGTAAGCAATGCATTAAAAAACACCAGCCTTATCCTTTAAGATGTGGGCACTCATCCTACAGTAAAGTAAGATCCACCAAATGACATATATTACCAGTGCCAATTGTAGGAATAGCCACTGTGGCAGCCTTTTTACTGTCACACAACTGAAGGACTCTCTCTATGGAAGCGGTGATATCAGCGGGGGTTTTAGGTCCAACCATCTGAGCTATGTGTTTGCAGCTCAGGCTGCCGCCGCCAGTGAGCACAACACCATCAGCCTTCTGGGCACCTGGGAAACACAATGTTAGAAATGTATAGACACTGAGGCCCAGATTCACTAAAGGTTTGTGCAGGGAAAAGTGCGCCAAAATGACCAAATCAGAGAGCCATGCTATTCACTAACTGTGCAAAATGAGTGGAAAGTTGTGAAATAGCACTGCTCAGAAAATAAAGCCTTTTAGCACCTGCCATGGTCATGCATACCGGTATGTTAATTATTTTACCCACATCATATTCATTTGTAAGCGAGGCCATGCAAATCAAGACAGTGCCCAATTCCCTAACAAGTCTTCACAGCACCAACTCCCCCAAATTACTGTAGCACATATAATATCCTTTGAAAGATGATGTACAGACTTTGCTCACAAAGAGCATAAGAGAATGCTCCAACTATAAAGGGGTTGTAGGGTGCAAGGGTGCCAGCCTTGGTGGATTAGTTTTACAAGCAATCTGCACTTGGTGATGAAGGGGGCTATTTGCTTGAGCAGTGCTCCTTTCGAGGGCTTGTTTGCCGCAAAATTTGATTAGCATAAATGTATTTGTGAATAAGACGAAAACTCTTCTCTCAAGCACCTGACGCGCAAAAAAGCGCACTCACAACGCAATCTTAGTGAATCTGGACGGCAGTTGTATAGCTGACTCCAGACAGAGAAAACCATCAATGGGATTACTAGAAATGTCACTTTGAGCTAGTTTCCCTACCATGTTTCTTGCATTCATCCACAACAGATTTTCCTGCTGCTTTCAGGATGGCTCCAGACACACCTGTGGGAAGCAATGTGAGAAATGAAATCTACATTCTCAGATGAACTAAATCCAGTTGGGAAACAAATGAACGCAAATGCTGACTTAGAACCAAGAACACTTACAACTTCCATCTAAATAAGATATTTACCAGAGTCCAGATTTAGATTCTGGTTGTTAGAATTCACAATGACATCCACTGTCTCCTTAGTGATGTCTCCTTTCTTCAGAATCACAGAGACTCCACCTATCACTGATATTAAAAAAGAAAAAAAAACCAGGATGACCTATGTGAGCATGACCTCACCTGCCCTCTATTATAGTAATGTTTCAGTGCTGGTTAAAGAAATTACCTTTGGTGTTTGTGTCTGGTTTAGGCAGTAGTAGTGGAGCTGAGGCACTGTGTGAAGGAGTTGCTGATATTGTGTTTGGTGAAATGGTTTGACGATAACCCTGTTTAATAAAATAGGAGGAGAAGAAACACTTGACTATTATCAGGATAACTTCTTTGAATGCACAAACCTATCAAGGCATGCAAATCAAAAGCAAAAACTTGGTACATTATTACATTATGTCTACGCAAAAACTTGTTAAATTGGATTGATATCAAAGTCTAACTTACCATGCCTTCAATAGTTGACTTGAATTCTGCTACTACCTTGGCATCAGAGTCTATCACATAAATGTCTGTCAAGTCTCTAAGGCCCATAGTAATAAATTTCCGGATTCCCATAATAATTGCCTTGCAGCTTTCCTTTACGGGAAACCCAAAGGTGCCACATCCCATTGCTAGCATGCCTATGGAGGCACAGTGGTTGTTGGCTGCATTCACAAGACTCTGAAGGACTGATGCCTGTAGGTAGGTTGTGTGAAGAGTTGAGGAGTCCTTCCCCCAAACTGGGATTACTGCATATAAAAGATTCTTGGATTTGAGGTTGCCTGAGTTGGTCAAGACCACATCTCCTGCCATAAGACTCTGCTTCTCCTTCAGGAACTTGTCAATCACCTTCTTAATCTCTGGCCCTCCAAACTGTAGGAACTGTTGCGCAACGGGGTTGTCAAAGGCCAGGCTGCTTATTGGGCAAATTAAAGCATCTGCTGCTTGCTGGGAAATACAACCCTGTCCAAGGGTCAATGTGACTCTCCCTTCTATATCATAGCTGTATTGCTCATTGTTGATAGTTACTGGCTGTGATAGTTGGAGGTTGCAACCCAAAAGTCTAGCTTGAGCCATAAGGATAAATTGATTCTTCTCCAGGACCTTGGCCTCTCCGGCTTTTGGGTACATGTGCTTCTCTGTTATTATTGTATTTATCCGGACAGTCACTGCATCTGTGGCTTGTTTGATTTTGTCACTTGAGGTTGTGACTTTTACGCAAGGCGATCCTGGGGTTTTGCAGGGCAATGTAGTGGCACCCAAAGCCTTGAGGACAGGGTCCTCTGACAGCTTCATGCAAGACTCAACAAAGTTCAGCTCCAGTGCAGATTTCAAAGGCACATCTACTGTGACTCGCTTCTTGTTTTCCAGGTATCCCCTTATCTTGCACAGCACATCTGTCACCACATTAGAGAATCCACATACTGCAATCTTTTCCCCTGATGGCATGATGCTAATACTTTGATGGTTCTGTCTGGATTCAAGATCTCCTTTGAGCGCAGCCAAAAACTGTTCCCACTGGCCACCCCTGGTTACACTTACTTGTTCTCTAGAAATTTTAATGACTTCATCTTTGATGATCTCCTGAAATTTGTCTTCGGCTCTGTCAATGTCAGCCTTGTGAGCAAGGATTTTGAAGGACTCCTCACCAGCGAACAATACAGCCATTATGTTGTTTTGGGCAAAGTGATCGCTTTGTAGTTTCTTCAAGTCAAGTGACTTCAAGAACTTCATCAGATGAAGGGACAGATCAAGCTTTCTGGAAACTACGTCATCTTGGGCTTTTTTGATGATCCTCTCTGCTGTGTTTACTGTATTCTTCAGGCCCTTTAGATATATGGTAAAGCTAAAGTCGTCTTTAGATAGTCCCACATCATCTATCAATTTGTCAGATACAATATCCCAGATGAGATCTAGCTCTTCCTTTGACTTCAGGTCGATTTTTTTCTCTACTGTATCTCTCTTTATTTGGAGGTCATTGCTGGTCTTTTCCGCCATGTTTCTGACCTTTTCCACAAGTGTCTTCACTTCAGCTTGCACTCCAACCACCACTATCTCAGAGGTGCTGATGTTGAAAGAGATGCAGGCATTAGGTATGTTGAGTTCAAGGCAACTTTTCTCAATTCCCTGCCAAACCTCTCCCTCAATCGGTATACGTTCTTCCATATATTTCCCGAGCTGGGTTTGAGCCTCTCTTTGCACGTTCCTCTCCCAGGAATGGCCCTGTCGGAGCACGCCCAAGGACTGCTTGTCTATGGACATGTTCAGTTCCATCTGAGGGGGTTTGGCATCCATCTTTATGGAAATGCTAGCATGGACCTTTTTAAGTGTGGATGTGAACTCCTGTTTGTGGAACCCGTTGAGACTGAGAAATCTGAGGAGCTCTGTGCTGACAGGAATGACTGCATTAGTTGTGATACTTGGCTGGAAGGATGTTTGTCCTGTCAAAGCTTTCTGCAGCCTAGAGTAGAAGAGCTGAGCAATGAGCTTCTCTCCAGCCAGAGTGTGGTTGTGTTCTGCCACCCTGTGTGCAGCTGCAACAGGAGATGAAAAAAATACAGTTGTTAGAAAACCTATGCTAAATTGCAGCAAGAATCTGTGCCTGATTCGGTATAACAACTACTGTAACTGTTGTGAATTTGTCATAGTGCTGCCCCTACAGGGTCTAGACCCAATTGCACCCAATTGTCCCACTCTCCTAAATGTTCCCATGAGAAACAGGTGCACAAGTGAGACTTTTGCACTGCAGCCTCTCATTCACCTCCTCTCCCCCAAGGTGGACACATGCATTCCTAAAGCTATATAAGTGATTGTCAAATACCATTTGGAATGGAAAGCATTATGGAAGTATCAATAAATTGACTTTGAATTGCATCTCTGACGTTCATTGTTAGGTGGTCAGCCGTCTAATATCATCTTGGATTACAGTGTAAACCATATATTAATTGTTGTGCTGTAGTAAATCCCGTTATAGAATAGCTTGGTGTGCAATGTCCAAGTGTGGTCCTTTCAAAGTGTAATGGTTTCATAAGTCAAAGTCATTCTGTGGAATATTTAGCTCCAATAATTTGATTGGTCATGACCAATTCGTAAGTAATACCAACCTTCTCCAGTTATTGTGGAACAAAAAAGCATAATGAGTGACATGAAGTAGAAAGTGAGTACGTTTTTCTGTGTTTGAGGTTTGGTGAAACCTTTTACCTCATCGCTACAAACCAATACTTTAATTTCTGTGATGTAACAAATCTATAATTCTATTTCATCAGTAAGAAAAACATAACCTTTCAAACAACTTACCATCACATTGCTCAAATGTTATGATGACGCTCTTGTTTTTGCTGACCCAGATAAGCGTCTTAATATCACCCCCTCTGCTTCTTCTATTAGAGAAATACAGGTTGAGGGCCTCCTCTGAGATTTGACTCATGTTTCCTTGGACAAGAACAGAGTCAGTCAGCTCCAAACGATGAGCCCCAATCTCTTTGTCCTGGAACTTCTTGGTGGAGCACTTCTTCAGGAAGTGGCTTACATCTGTGGACATGAATATTTTCATTCCAAAATGTTACTGAAAATTCAAGTCAGTATTAAAAAAACGCATCCTAAACCTATTCTAACAAATGTTAGGTCTTCAGATATTCCATCAGCTTGGGGGATTGGGTGTCACTTTTTAAAAAATGTCACTTGATTCAAAATTCCCTATGATTATATTGAAATTCTACTAGCATACTGAATCTTCATATAAAGAGGCAAGTGTAATCATGTTATTTGTCTTAATTATGTTAATTGATATTAGGAATTGTTTTATGTATGTATATGTCTTACGTATACCCACCAATGTCCTGGTTGAAGGTGACCACTATACTGTCTCCATCATCAAGGGTCTCCAAGGTGTGCTCAGCCCCGTGGCTGCAGCTGCCGATGTACACAGAGACAAAGCTGTGTATGCAGCTGTCATCAAACCCACTCAGGACAAACCGTCTGGGGTCCAGCTGCCCCTCCGCAGTCTTTACATTGTAGACCTCCACTGATATCCCATGGTCATGCACCTTCTTGGCACAGACTTTCTCTATGTCTGAAAGGAAAAAAGGCATGTGACAATTTAGTCTCTGCTGTGAGAATGGAACATAATGGAATTACAAGGTGGACATTTTTGTGTCTGGGTGATTTGCTAGTGATATGAACAGACAGAATTAGATGTTTCACAGGATGAACTGTATACCTGTAAGCCAATGTTCAATTCCCTTATTAACTCATACTGCAACTAAGTGATAGGTTACGCCACTATAGGCATAATAACATGTCATCTCTGTATATTGTAGTATATAACAGACCAAAGAAAAGGGAGAGGGTAATGTGAATAATGTCAATTATTATTCACAGAAAGGATTATAAGCTTTTAAATAAATTTAACATGAAACATGAAAAAATCAATTGAAATGAAGGCTTTATATTTTTCAAAATGTAATATCACTGACAAAAAGCCTAATGCTATATAAATTGATTTTCATTTGCAAAATGTTCTAGTGTTGTGTTTTTTGGTTGTTGTGGCATCTTAATCAAAATAATCAAAAACTGTAAAATGATTTCCAGTATTTTAACAGTGGGTGCCAGACTGCATGACAGATTCAAAATAAATAAAATAATAAATTAAAATAAATACATTTAAAAAAAAAAAAAAAAAGGCTAGGCACCCTAGAGTTTTTATATAAATGTTGTCTTAGATGTTTATTTGTTTTCTGCATTAGTGTCAGACTGCTCTTTATATATATATTTTTGTAATATTTAGAAACTTTTAATTTCCTAATTTTGGAAAGCATCTTCGCTTTACAGAATTTATTTTGCATGTGCCTAAGACTTTTGCACAGTACTATACAGTATATAGTACATATAGTAATATAGTGTTGTTTCACCCAGCAAAGTAAATTTTGTATTATTTTCACCAAGTTCTCATGCAGTAAGGTTAATAGGGTTAATACATTGAAATGAGGCCAATGTAAAAGAAAGTATTTTTATTTACCTGACTTATTGGACAGTTGGAGGATCCAGGTATTTTTTGCATGTTTAGTAAGAATGGGTTCTGAGGCGGTTTCTGAGGCAAACTGTTCGAAATACATCTGAAGGAAGTCTTTCTTGTGCTCACTGGTGACAAGCAGTGAGAGTGCCTGTGCATGTGTGTCCTCATCCTCCACAGTATCTGAAACCAAATATTGGAGAAAGGTTCTAAAACAAGCCTTTATCCAATCTGTCACTGCTATGTGGATGGAAATATTCAGGGAAAATCTCTCTTACCTGCTGGACAGGATGTGACTGGCTGTAACAACAATGACAAATGAGGTTAATATCCACAACATCATCATAAAAACAAAACTGATAGGACAGAAAGTTAAATGATAACCTTTTCTCCAGTAGGCTTGTTGTTTGCAGATTTCCACAGGTTGATCTTCTCTTTGTCAGGACGAGGTAAAACTGGTGGTTTCTTCTTCACCTGTGCTTGGACATCCTCAGCCAATTTCACTTGAACCTCCACCAACCCAAATGGCTCTTTGAAATCAATCTGATGCTTTCCTTTTTCCAAAACCCTCTGCAGAGCTAGAGAGGAAAATGACAATCTATCAACCTCAATCCCTCATGCAAACGGACTACAGTGATCTTATAATAAATCTGGATAGCATACACAGAGTGAAATGAAAGAATACTTCAGCTAATGTTTGCATAAACTGATTACCGTGTGTACATGTTCTTTTTTAATTCTTTGCTGTAGGCTAAATGAACGATGAATTTTACTTTGTTTGAGATAAGTTTGAGATAAGGGAACGGAATGAATATTACACATCCAAAGGTCCCTGCGCACGCACACACACACACACACACACACACACACACACGCACACCATTACTTCCGTATAAAGTAGGCTACGACAAGTCATTAAAAACCCACTGTTGAGTACCACTGAAACACTGTAAGTCCATAGGAATATTATAGTGAGACCATGACACATAAAAATACCATAAAGTGTGACAGGTCACTAACTCACTGTCGAGTACAAACACGTTACAGGTCCTTAAAGCAGTCGTTTAGGGGTGCGAGCAATGATGATTGTCTAGTTTATTCATCTCGAAGAATTATTTTGCCTCCTTCCACGAAGCCATATTTGGATGATATATGACTGCCTATATGGTGATACATGTTGACAGACAACCTTAGTATTACCTGCATCGTCGAAGTAGACAAGCAAAGCCTTTCTTTTATCAGTGGGATCCTCGTGCAGCTCTAAAATCTCTCCTCCGGACCTCCGTTTGTTTTTGAAGTACAACTCTAATTTGGAAGTAACTCGGTCCAGGTCGTCCGGTAGACCCTCCAAAACGAGACTTTTTCTCGACATTTTAGGGAGAGACACCTGCCGCTACATCTGTAGGCTGCCTATCCACGCAAGTATCATTGAAAACAGGCTGTTTGTGTCCGGTAGTCTGGAAAATCCCCGTATAGTTTCAAGTTTCACTTTTGATTTCAGCCCAGTGTCGTAACAGCAACACCAGCCGTGAACCGTTTGGATTTGCTCATTTGAAAGCACATTTGCTGGGTAAATAAACAAGCAACAAAACACAAATACAGGTAAGACTGTATATAGACTAATAATTATTAATACGACTGCCGTGTTTTTCATCTCTGAATCGTTTGTAACTTAGTTTCGTTTTCGTCAAACAGGCCATGGCTGACTTGAGCAATAACACCCTGATGAATGGCAAGGTAAGGAATATGCTGTTGTTTTTAATTTTCGTCTTTTGAAAAGTTTGGTCATTATTTATCGCTTAGGGAATGCTCTATGTAACGGATTCTCTGATTAAATGTGACGGTGTGGGTCCATTATCGGACACAGTTTTGCAACCTAATTCTTCCATTTTGTCAGTAAAACCGGAAACAAACAGCTGTAAACATGTAGGCTATCGTTCGTTTGACGCACATATCAAACATTCGAGTCCATTATCGGACAGCTATGCTAGGTCAAATTCAAGTTCAT
The DNA here is from genome assembly GCF_048128805.1 of Centroberyx gerrardi. Taxonomy (NCBI): domain Eukaryota; kingdom Metazoa; phylum Chordata; class Actinopteri; order Beryciformes; family Berycidae; genus Centroberyx; species Centroberyx gerrardi. The sequence continues at coordinate 31,257,329 of NC_136006.1, read as the reverse complement.
TTATTTATATTGCCCTTTTCACAAGCATGTCTCAAAGGACTTTACAGAGAATGAGCCTAACTAGATCTAACTGATAACAACAATAGAACAGAACGATGAAAGACATTTTTTCGTAGCTAATCCATTATAATGTTTTTTTTTTTATTATTTTTTTTATCACAGTATCACTTCCCCTTTCTTCCACAATTATTACTAATTTGCTGGAATATATCATGAACACTAATATAAAACTGACTTGATATTCCAAAATAAGGGTGTATCCCTACAAAACGTGGTATTTGCATTGGTTAACGTGTTTAAAGGAGGGGTATCATTTGCTTTTTCAGTAATTTTCTATAATTACCTGGTAAGGTTTTTTCAGTAAAAATCGTTTATTTAAAGCTTTAGCCATTCACTTTGCAGCGTCTTATGCTAATGAGCTACTGCTCTGATTGGCTGGCCATTCTGGAAGGCCCGCCCTCCTCTTAGCGCTGATTGGTTGATTTCAGACAGTCCAGCATCTACATAGAAACTGGAGCAAAATCTGACTGGCTCGTACAAGGGGGCATGTTTTATAGTTGGTGACTGTGGGGAAATGGCATAGTAATATGATTCCATTTTTTTACTGTGATTACTTCACACCTCCAAGTACCAAAATCACCAGAAATACTAAGAATTGCCACATCCTAGGATATACCCCCCCGGTCTGACTTTAGAAGCACATCAGAGTGGCGTGTCCAATAATGGATGGGTTAGCAAATAGCTGTCCTATAACGGATGCATTCACGCTGCATTAATAGTGAATGGTAATTCCTTGTTCTCATCAGATGGACGGTGGTTTTGAGGAAGACAGTGAACTTGCCAAGGCCAAGAGAGAGCTCGAGTCATGGAGGGTAGGCTGTTTTTTTTTTTAAATGATTAGGATTACACAATCGGACTGTGCCTAGTTCAAACCTGAACAAGTACATATATTTTTTTTTTCTGTTTGGGCTGTTCTTTCTGAAGTCTTATTTTAAGTGGTAACATCCCTCTTTATTTTAAAGGCAAAAATGGAGAAAGCTGATGATGTGAGAGGTAGGCTGCTTCTGGAAAAACATGCTGAAGATGAAGCCAAGAAGATCGCCCAAAAGGACATGACCGCTCTTAGCAAAGAGGAAGAGGAATGTAAGAGAGAATTCAATGAAACCATGGAGGGGATAAAGGTAGAGACAGCTACTCTAATTCCTATAACCTACACTTACACGCCTATAACAACTATAGTGGAAATAGGTTAAATTAGATGAAATAGCAAATAACAATGCATTATTGTAATACTACATTATTGAAATTTTTCTTTTTTCTTTTCCATAGGTTGAAATCCTCCAGCTTGAGAAAGGTAACCAACATTTGATGGACAAACTGACGAGATACCAGGCTGAACTAGAATCTAAAAGAGCTGAGGCCACTAAACTAAAGCAGAAATTCAAGGTAGAAAGAAAGATAACTCTGCAGCACTTTCACATTTTACCTCATTTGAGATTTCAACAATAGTAGCTATTGACTCAATATATTCTACTGTGAAATAGTCTCAGTTAGATCTTGTTATTCAGTTTGTTACGACATCTTTCCAGATTTATGCCCATATCTCGGACACCGAGGTGAAGTTCACGGGTCGGGAGAAAGAGGAGAGCGAGCACAGCGGTCATAAAATCCAAGGAGTGTTCACCATCAGTCAGAGACCTGCTGTGCTTCTCCAGGGAGGACAGGCACTCATCACCTTCGAAGAGGAGAAAGGTACAGACGCTTTCCATATGCTGTGATACAATACAATGCATCACAACTCTTTATTATTTGTTGTGAGGCAAGTAGTTCAAGGCTGGCTGGGTGTGTCCAAGACACAGATATTAGATGGACAATTTATGATAAAAGTCATACCATAGCTATTACTTTCATGTACCATAGTAGAAAAGTTGACCTTGTTGTATTTTACTCTGTGATACTTTTGTATTTAACTATTTAATACTTCTTAGTATTAAACTTAGTATGAGTATTCTTGTGCATTCTTTCAAGGAGTTGAGAAATGTGCTCCTTGGCTGATATAGTGAGGAGACATTTCACCTCTCTTGACTCAGGTTTGCCCTCAGTTCATTTTGTTATTCTAGGCTTTGCAAGCATGAGTAACTGCTGGCAACGTCCATCTCCCTATACCCATAAACCCTTGTGTTTTGGGGTAATTTCCTGCGGATTACGTTCTCACTCCTAACGAACCACACCACCGTTCTCTAGAATAATTCTAATAAACCTCTGCAAAAATCTACATACTTGTTCATGACTTGAACATGTTCAAGGGTTTATATACCTTTATATATTTATTGGGCTTCTGGTGGCCCTACCTTTTTAAGGTATGTTAGCCTTATTATACTGTAGTTAGGCTAGCATAGTGTGATATCACAAAATGCCCACTTCTACACTGAATATCTTCTACACCTCAGCTGGGTGTCAGATACACCCACATTGACATATTTCAGTTCACTGCTTATTACATTGTATCCCAGTATTTAGCTAGTGTACAGTACCTGTCCTTGGAGCATCCTGGTACATACACTGCATATAAAGTAGGTGTAGTGTGTTCAGGGGCACTTTGGCAGTTTTGCATCAGTGCCGATGACTGAACCAGACCACACTGATCGCGAGGTGGCCCCCAACCCCCCCTGTATGTTGTGATATTTTTCATCGTTTGATGTGATTTTATCTTCTCTGTGCTCTTGTTTGTTTGTTTTTTTATCTCTTCTATCTTCTCTCTCTTCTAGTGGCTTCTCAAATCCTGAAGATGCCCAAGTGCTCTGTGTCTTGTGACAAAATTACTTTGGATGTGAAACCAAAAATGCTGATCCTGGAGCCCTCTGTGAAGTTTGAGGTACGATAAGATAAGATAAGATAGCACTTTATTGATCCCTTTTGGGAAATTCATGACAGTACATTATGACAGTAAGAACGTCCTTTAACCTTCAAGAGACTGAAGACCATGCTATCCACCTTTTAATTTATGCTCTTGATGTGGATGGATGTTATTATGAAAACAAAGCCTGAAACTGTGATGTTGGTTCAACACTCCCCTCTAACCCCTGTATACTGCACTGCAGATCCACCTTGATGTTTTCAGGAAGGAGCTCACGTTCTCCAACGCTCTGCCTTCCATGCCAGAGGAGCGAATGAGGGACCGACTGGAAATGAGCTTCTCCAGGCCCAGCAGAGGGGGAGGAGAGGTGGAGAAAGTTGACTATGACGAAAACACTGGGACAGGTCAAATCACCTTCCTCCACACTGGAGGTACAGCTCCAGTGTGTGTGTGTGTGTGTGTGTGCGCGTGTAAGCGATACCTTGGTACAGAGGTGGGGACTCAAGTCACATGACTTGGACTCGAGTCAGACTCAAGTCACAATTTTAATTACTTGAGACTTGACTTGATACATGAAGAGAAGACTTGAGACTTGACTTGGGCTCTGGTGACTTGGGACTTGACTTTGACTTGTGCTTTGATGACTTGAAAAGGTTTCTAAAGTCTTGACTTGAGATCTTGTGTTTGTGTAAATGACTTAGATTGAAAGTGATGAGATTTGTTCCAGCAGACGACTGAATTTAAATTCTGTTTTCTGAATTTGTATGGAATAATTGAATTTATTGAAGTTGAAACGGATTATAGAAATCAAACTCATGATGCTCTTACCATAGGGACTTCAGACTTGAAATTAATGACATGGACTTGACTTGCACTTGACTTAGTAATCTACATTTAGACTTGGGACTTCACACTTCTGCCTTGGTATAATTACTGTAACCAAATGAGAGCACGGTGGAGACAACTGGTAGCCTCTATCTCATACCAGTGGTTAATGGTATTGTTAGCGCTAGAGACCACATTTCCCATAAACCCTGTTGCTTCCAATCCCCCCTCCTCCTCTCTGAAGAGGATAAAGATGTTGAGTGATCTCTCCATCACCCTTTAACTCCTCCCACCATCTGCCATTGCCAGAAACTCTGAAAGCTTTAGCTCTGTTTGTGCTGCCCTCTTCCTGTTTTGTGCCATAAAGCAATCCAGCAGATTTCCCGCCAAATCCGACCCGTTGGCACCCAACATAAAATGCAGTTTGCGGCAATAAATGTGTCAAAATTAATGTGATACTGATTTATTGATGTTAAGTACTACACACATTACCTTTAATTGTCACATTATTGTACTGTGTATATATTCTGACTCCCACCAACATTTTATGAGGCCGTTTCAAGTACAGTTGGTGAGGGTGTTTTCTCATAAAACAACTGTGTATCTGTGTAGTTGCTGAGAACCTGACCCTGAGAGGGAAGTACCGTGTGGATCTAAACCGTGAAGTCACTGTGCAGGTTGGCCCTGTTTACGACTACCAGCTACGGAAGTTTCAGGTAAGACGCCCAGAGGCTAAAAACTGGTTAACCTATCATACACTGAGCACTGCTGTGTTGAATCGAGTCTGATCTAGTCTCATTTATATTCAGTCTAACCTGTAGTTCTGGGATCTGCACTACCTGCACTTTTGCATGATGAGTCAGTGTATGTTTTCTCCAAGTCATTGCTTCATCATAGGGGATCTGCAAAGGAATTCCCATTACATTACATTCCGTCACTTAGCAGACGCTTTCATCCAAAGCGACTTACAATAAGTGCATTATGTCAACAGTAGTGAAACCAAATGTATATACACAGTCTTCATCAGCTAAGCCTTTTAATAGGAACTAGAAAAGGCTAAATTTTCTAAAGAAAATTTAAGTGTGCTTGCCGCCCTTGCAATGCCCCTGCCCTTAGACTTGGCGTTCACTAGCTTTGCTAAGCGGTGCAGCATTGCAATTGTTAGCATTTTGACAGACTAGACTCAGTAAACAGAGCCAGTTGCGTTCAAAGGCACTGGGAAACTTTTCTCATCACTGCACAGCAACATGTTTGGACATGTTTTATCGAACGAAACTACAAATTCCCAGCTTTCCAAGGACCCTAAACGCATCACAAAGACGGTGCCGAGACTGACAGAAAGCCCATGTGGGGAACTCATGGTCTCTGTCGCCATCTGCTGGCTGTGTCGAAGCACTGACATGAATGAGCTCGACCATTTCATTTCATGTAATTTTATACAGTAAGGTCAAGTTATAAAAAATGCTGTCATCACATTGAAATGGTTACTATGAGGCCATATTTCATCACACATGAATGCAATTGGGCTCTTTGGATTCACAAGAGTCTCAGCTTTGCAGCCATACCCAATTTCTACAATTCCATGACTGTTTAGGTACCACAGTGTGCAGAAATAGGGAAAGAAAAAAAGGCGAGAATAACATCTTTTCACTGCATGCAGAACACTGTGTCTTTAGTACCCTGGAGCTCATATACCCTATGTAGCTGACATATGTCAGATATGGCTGTAAAGCTAAGACGCTTGCGGTTCTAATGAGCCATTCAGATATCTTAATGTGAGAGGTCAAGGGACCCGTTTGAAAATAGCCATGCCCATTTACCTTTGTCAAAAACTTCGCCGACTTTGGAGCTATGTTACATAACATGGCTGGTACCTATGTGTTCGTCTGGATGTCTAGTTTCTGCTAATAAAAAAGCTCCGCTCTAGCTTCAAAACTGAGCTCGTGAGAAGCTCCGTTAAGCGTCGGCCGACGCACAGAAACCACCATACTCTGTGTGTGTACCGTAGCTTCAGTTAGATTCAGCTGCTGTGTGGGAGAAACCAGACATACCTCTCGATCTCCGCAGCGCAGTCCGTCTGTCCCAAATGCATCAAGCCAGCCATTAAAAACTCCACTGTAGACTTTTAATATACAGAATAAAAGTCCAAATACATCCATACTGATCTGATTCTACCTTAGCTTCAGCTACTGAGTGGGAGGCTCCCGATCTCCGCGGAGAAACAAGGACAAAACCAAACTTAAATTTCTGGCTCTGTGATCCTGTGATTGAGTCCACACGGTTCTCAGGTTCTCATCCTTTTACAATGGGTGTGTATTGCGTCTAAAAATGCCACTTAATCATTCATATCTCAAAGAGCTTATGATGGATCTCTTAGAAAAGTAATAGCACACGATTCCTCAATGAGCCGCACATTTTGATGTCTAATATGTCTATGTACTGTAAAAACTGTAGGAGGAGATGCATCCTAAACTTTTGTCCGGAAGAAGAATAAGAATAAAAAGAATAATAAGTATGCAAGATAGTAAGAGTGTGCTCTGCCTACGGCAAGCACACTAAAAAGAATAATAAGTATGCAAGATAGTAAGAGTGTGCTCTGCCTACGGCAAGCACACTAATAAGTAGCATTTGTAGAATCAGTTTTTTTGGGGTTTTTTTAAGAGTAGAAGGGGAAGAAGATCATTACATAATAGGTTAATTCAAGTCGGGTCCAGTTGTAACCTGAAGAGATGTGTCTTCAGTCTCCCTTTCAGTCTCCAATTCCCTTGCTAACTTTGTGCCGATTTGAATGACTTTGATCTTTGGTAACTTAAAATGTAGTCAGGTGCAAGACGATGAAATGGGGAAGCACATGCAGGCACAAATATGATGCTAGCCAGAGCCTTCCTCAGGGTGTGCTGGTTTTGTCTGCTTCTTTTCGGGAACGCACCGCCACCACCTGGTTCAGCAGGTTTTTCTTCACTGCCAGGACTAATAGCACTACTATTTATATTTTATATTATATATTTATATAATTTATAGTAGTAGTTCCTTGTACATTTAAAAGCTAAGTTCCAATTTAAATGATCACACCTGCGCACACTGTGTCTGTGTCTGTCTGCGGACAAATACATCAGGGATAGAGACGTGATGATTGGTTGACATACTGCACTTTAATCTACATGTACAGAAGTTGATGATGTTTCATTGTTGCATGTTGAAATATCAAATTCAGCCTAACCTTTTACCAGTTAATAGTTTCATTCAGTATGCGTACACACATCAAGGGAACCTGTGGAAATTAGCTTCAAAGACATTTTGATTTTAGATTAAATAATGTTTCAGAGGAATCAATAGCAAAATATATGTTAATAACCCCATCCAACACCAGATTTTCTGTGCTGTGTTTTGTGTTGTGACTGTTACTTGAACAGAGAAAGTGTCATTATAGTAAAACACATCAAAATGCAAGAACCATCAATTGAAATAGTTTTTCTCAATATTCACTGCTTTATCCCAGACCTTCTGCGGTGCTCCGAAGCGCACCATCCTCCTTGATGACGTTGACAATGTGGGAGATGAAGAGGACCTGCAGGACCATCTGGAGATCCACTTCCAGAAGCCCAGCAACTACGGTGGTGAGATAGAGAGCATCAAGTACACCTCTGCTGGAAAGAGACTCCGGGCATTCTTCTGCGAGGACACAGCTGAAATGGAGGCCTAACTCTGACCAGCAAGGTCAACCTCTAAGATGCTTTTGATTATTTGAAAGAATTATGTAACTTTCATGTAGGCCTAAATTAAAATCAAATCTATGTTGTCATACTATGTATTCTGCAAATAATGTAATCATGGATATTATAGATACACAATCCTGGTTCTTGTGTTTGTTGACAGGAGTGACTCAAAGCTAACATCATGCCAGGCCAACTAAACTGCAAAATAGATGTTTATTTTTAGTTCACCAATGATTTAAAATTCTGTGGTTTGGATGGAAATCTACAAGCACTATTATACAAAATGCATGCCTTTTTTCCTGCTTAGCCCTACCATTAGTATCTCTAAGCCTATGGTGTATATTCATATTGAGCACAGTCAGCATTTTACTGTCTTTGCATTTTAGAAAGCCCAAATAATGAATCAAACACAGAAGATGGGATTTACTGTCTATTGTGTGCAATTACATTGTGTGGATTGTATAATAAAGCCTTATTCTCAAAGTGGGCTATGTGTCTTCTGAATTAATATACAATTATTCAGTTTGTAATTCTCAAAAATCTTAATTATTTGGAGGCATGGACTTGTCTTTTCTGATGAGTTTCAGTACACAAGCTGTTGTCTGGCCTTAAAAATCTAAGTATACACCATCTACTGGCAAATCTCAATTTATTGCGACAAATTAGCCTATCAACATACATATCACATCAATAAATCACCAGCATTTATATTTATAGCTTAGATAGGAGTTTTATACATTATCTCTTATTATACAAACTGATTTTTATTTATGTGATAAGTGCTGGCCTTTTTATTGATGTATTAATGTGAAAAATAATGATTTATTGATGTAATAAGGATGTTGATAGGCTAATTTGTTATGTTGATTGACAATTGTCTTGCACCTGTTGACAATAACGACCTACAGGTGGTATCATTTCCATGTTTGATGCTTTGAAGAAGGTCTATGACAGAAACGTTGCAATAAATTGAGATTTGCAAGTAGATGGTGTCTAAGCCTCATATACTTCTGTTGCTGTTTTTCTCCCAGCACCCAAGACTGAAATTGTCAGGTGTGCAAACTTTATTTTATTATGGCCTTAAAAATCTGCAATAAAAAAAAATATATATACAATGCAGTGCCATGGTGATGGAGTTGACCGTGTGTCCTGAAAACAAATAGAAAATGTCTGGAAGGATGCTTGTATAAGGTTCTTTTTTTTGTTTTTTGTAAATTGGATATTGCTGTGTATGATAAGGGATGATCATACACTAGTTCAAGTTAAGCACAGTATGTCTTTGTCAATTGGTATTATAATGATATAATAATTATATAATAGGAGACAATATTGACATAAACCTAGAATGAAGATTCTATTTATATATTGATTATATGTGTTCAAATGTGCATATATGAATTATATGATTATGGTATGAATGTGCATTGTATAATGCAACATATATATATAAAGATATAACATTTATTATATTTTGTGTAGAGTACTTAATATTATACTGTATTATTTATGTAATATATACTGTATGGCAAATGTGCATCTTGAAGAATAAGGTGAGGGGTAGACATCCTAATTAATTGGCTGATGCATTTTAAATAACAAATGATATAAGCCAGGAGGAATGTGTTGAAGAAATGTTCCAAGACTGTGCTGTAAAGTAGTATATTACCATAAAATTAATATGCTAATACATTTATTAAAATAATATGTTTTTTGTCTGTAAGATCGATAGACATAGATATAAGAAATATGAAAATGAATATGAAATGAAACAGGACAGTCAGTTTCTTCTTGCTGGTACGTTTCATCTGTTCTTTCTTCTTCCTTCTGAATATGTTGAAGAGCCAAGAGAAGCTGGTTTGACCTGCTGGATTAGGCTGGATGGAGTTCTGACCTCCTGAGTCTGGTCTTTGTCGCACAGGATGTCTGCTGCTTTGGTCTCATGAACCAGAAAAGTTAGGACCTCATCCTCTGTAGTTCTGGCCTCCTCAATGGGTGGAGGTTTATCAGCCTGGTCTTGTTCTTCTTCCTGCTTCTCCAAGTCCAGGAGGAACTGTATTCTAGCAATATTCCACTTAGTTTTAACGTGGGGGATTATTCAGCTTTTGACCACCATGAAAACCAGAATATAAACTAATCACCAAGATTAGATGCAGCTGACGAGTTTGTAATGTTCTTGTTTTTACTTTCCATTAATTTGAGTGAGGCCACGAAAATAGTCTGAAACAGCAGATTCAACAACAGATCCTGCTTTTAAGACAATAAAGCAATCTTGGGTCCATCATCATTTTGCATTTCTATCCTTGCTTTACACTAAAATTAGTATTTAAAAATAAAAGTAGATCTGGTCTCCCAGACACAAACTATCTCTCCTAAATGATATCCCTCCACTATGTTCTCTTCTATCAATAAAAATGGTATTTGACGAAATTATGTTCTAAAACATTGGACCCAAAGTCAATTGAAAATCACAGCAGCAGGATCTGTTGTTGAATCTGTTCACCAACGTGTTAAATGTCAGTTTTCAGGCTATTTTCGTGGCCTCATTCAAATGAATGGGAAGTAAAAATCCGAACACTACAAACTCGTTCAGCTGCATCTGATCTGTGATTAGTTTATATTCTGGTTTTCAAGGCGGTCAAGTAGCCTACTGTATAACCCCAATGTTAAAACTAAGAGGAATATTGCTTTAAGTCTGACTCACATTGTATCACTGCCTTATGACTGACAGATCCACTCTGTAGCCACCTCTCATCTGTCAGCTCTGCCTTCCCACCTACTGAACCTACCTCCATCCAGCCCTCCTCCTCTCAAATGTGAAAACACCGCTCTATCCCTCTCAGTTTGCATCACTGCCTCCATACATTACTTCTCCTCACTACCTGACTGTATCTCTCTCAGTCTACATCTCTCCTGCATGCATGACGCAGCAAACAGGAAAACAGGTTGTGCTATAACCATTACAGATAGGGGGAAGGTGACAGGGAGATGAGAGGAGGGAGGGTGGGCAGAGAGAAAAGAAGGGAGATAGTGCTAGAACTGTAAGCTGGCACCATCGGCTTTTTTACCCATGATGCTGTGAACTAGCAGGGACGGTTTGGTAGGTGCCAGTAACTACTCCAACTTTTGGGGAGTTGGGCCCATTGGTCACCTTACCCAATATATGATCAGAGGATTGGTACCAAAATCATTTCTGCGTCACTAGCATTATCCAAAAAGTGAGAAATAAGAACATGTAGCAGCTCTAAGGCTGGATGGTTAGTTAACAAGCCTGGGCCCTCAATTATCAACATTGCATAGAAAAAGTTCTATATTCTCTCTTACGAATACAATTTAGAATGCACATATGTACAAAAAAAATTGTATTTACCAAATGTGCGTACACACACCTGTAAGTAATCTGCCTGGATAAATACCACATTCTCTTTCAATTATCTTTATTTGAGCAGTTTGACAGAAATGCATATATAATGATATAATGCTCTTTTATAACAGATAAACATAAAAGTACGGAAATACATTTTAAAGATATGCATGTATATGTGAATATAGAAATAAACAAATAAGTATAAAACAAACAAACAAACAATGAATAAATAAAACAAAGAGAACAATGGGATGGTGATAGGACAACCCTATCACTGCATTATTGGTAACTGAAGTTGTGGCAACACAAAGTTCTACCAACACTCGATGGTAGATTAATAAACAAGGGGAAAAATACAGCCTGTCAGCATGTGTGAGCTGCATTAAACGGTTTAATCTGCAGAGCAGTGGCAGAAATAAAAAAAAAAAAAGTTTGACCTGAAGCCAAAAGAATCATAGTCAACAAGAGGGACATTGCTGCAGCAGGCGGAGGACAGACTGAGACCAGCCTGTCTGATGTGGACCGGCCACTTTGGACCAAACACTTGCCTCCTGTCGTGATAAATAATTATCATTTGAATATATTTCTCCAAGCCTGCAGGTCCTCCCTGAAGGAGAAGGTGGGGGCAGAGGTCCAATAAAACAACAACAAAATCTACTGGGACGGGATGAGCTGGGATGGTACCATCTGTTTGCACATTTATTAAAAGTGTCTCCCTTATTTATTATAGAGTATGTGGAAAACCAAAAAAATAATATTCACCTTCTTTGCCTTTCCTCTATCTATAAATTGCACACTGGCTCAAATGAAAGCAGCAGTTGCAGCATACAAATATACTTACTTCCTGCTTGTGGCCTCTAGGTGGCGGTATAATGTCAGTATCACAACACATACTGTCTACTGTAGATCTACACATCTGTAGGAGGATGCAAGTTGTGCATCAAGTTGAACTTGAATTGCAAGCAGTTCATGTGTATCATATGATAAAAAAAAAAAAAGATTCTGCAAAACAACGCATCAAGGTTTTGAATTGTGGCTACATGCCATCACCAGCCCATGCAGTCTTTACTTGACATGCACAATCATAAATCCTAGAATGACCTTTGCAGATTAATTTCATAATTGAAAAGCTCTAAAAGGGCACCATTTGACTCCAGTCACTGCAGTGCAATGCCATATGAATCAGTCAAGGTCATTCAGAATATTTATAGATTTGACTTGACTTAACCTGTATAGTAAATCAATCAGTGATATACATATGAATGTATTAAAGCAGGATTGTGGATTATAATACCTTTCTCTGCCCCTAGTTTTTAGACCACTCCTGCTGATGGCCAAATTATATTGCAGCCCCTTTGAACTTTACCGTATTAGTAAAGGGTGCGTGTGTGTGTGAGGGTGTGTGTGTGGGGGGGTAATGTCTACCCTTCACCTTATTAAACTACACCAAACTATTAGGCTCATTTTGATATTTACTTGTATAACTGGAAATTGGCATGGATCAGGTGAAATTTCTCACCAGTGTTTAAGGGTAAGGTTGAGCTCTGGCTAAAAAAAAAAAAAAGAAAAGAAAAAAAAGATACTGCTATTGGAAATTTGTCTTTTATTATTTGCAATTTGTACTTAAGCTATGTTTCAGCCCTGTTTATTGTTGTAGCGCTTTATGCAGAAAGTATGGGGGTTTGAGCCAGACAGAGCTCAAATATTCAAGGCCAAGCTCTACCACACTGCCCATATGGGACCCTGGCCTGGCTGTTAATGGAGGTAATAAACAGCTCCAGTGTATGACAGGTGGAGGCAAACAGCAGAAGCAGCAGACACGCTTGGCAGCCTCTGTCTTGTAGCATAATTGGAATGTGAAATGAGGAGGAAAGCCCCCTTCATGATTTAAACCTAGTCTGTCACTGCTGCAGGTGTCCCACACAGAATGACAGCTTCGCCTCTGCTGGGCAGATTGGTTATTATCTGGTGACTGGCAGACGAGTCTCCTCTGCCAAGGCTTGGTCCTACCAGAGGTCTATAGCGCTGTAGTTGAATGTGTTACTATTGCTGTCAGCATCCATGCCTAATGAGTTGAGCTCTGTGGGAACAATGTATCCAAAATGAAATCTTTGAGGTCTAGTCTTTTACCTCTTAAAGGCGCAATAAATATGGTTTTTACCATCCCATAGCACAAAATGATCATAATATATCTGATAGGATTGTTGATCAATACCAATGGCTCTTAAATATTTAGTTTCAGAAATAAAGCCACTGAGACAACTTACCCACGTGACAACTTGCCCCGCTCTCCCCTACTACTGAAGGAAATGTACACCAGAACTATCTGACTCGCTTCCAAATAGCACCTCCCCACCTCCTAATCTCCCCTATTTGACTGGTGAGGGATATTGTTCATTAAAACGCTGCTGGCACGAGCCGCTCTTACGAACTTCTGTGCCAAAAACATAAGCCACTGGCATCGCAACAGCAACCAAAATGAAGTGAAACAAATTTCCTGGACTGAATTATTTAGCCTTTTCATCATCCTCAATCTTTTCCAATAAGATTAATGGCTCCCTCAAGTGAATAATTCATGATATGAGTAGTCCGCATGCCAAAACAACTGGCCCCGGTCCATGCTGATACAAAACCAGTTAGCTGGCCATTTGGTGCGTATTGCTTTGGGGGCTGGGGGCTGGTGAACGAGGGTTGTTTTGTTTTCACCTGCGAAAAGATTTTTAATGGATGCCTAGAGAGGAAAATGAGAGAGATAGAGATCTTGACTGAATTATCTTTAGATGGCCTGCTGATACTATTAAGAATGTCTACAGTTAGTAATTGTGATTCATAGAAACACACAATCATGGATGAATAAAAATAATACTTTTATTACTGCTACTACTGCTAATAGTAAAAAGAAGAATCACTCTGCTTGCTTAAAAAAATCCCCTATATCGACATTACATTATGTCATTTAGCAGACATTTTTGTCCAAAGCGACTTACAATAAGTATATTTTTCTTTTCCAAGCACTTTGCTCTTACATGATTGTACTTTGGTCACAGGAATATTGTAAGGACACTAAAGCACTGGCCTACTTCATTTTTGGTCTCTTGTGATTTTTGGTCCAATTCTTTCAGGAATTGAAGCTTATTTTACTGTTGTGCTCATTGTAAGTTGTTCTGGATTTAGAGTCAGCTAAATGCCTAAAATGTAAATGTAACTATCGTCATCAACTTCGAAAAACACTCACATAATGCATCATAGAATTTCTGCTACCATGGAACAGAGCAGTTGCTACAGTGACATATACTGTAGATACAGATTAAACAGGGGGCACAGCAGAGTAAAACTGGCAACTATGAGTGGTTCTATCTTGTCCCCCCTCTTGTCCTTGTTGCACACCAACAGCTGCATCAGCTCTTCCAAGCCTGTCAGATACGTTATCAAAGTTGCCGATGACGCACTCCTGGTCAGACTGCTGCGGGGCAATGAGGACCTCAGCACGGCTAAGACCAAGGAAATGTCCGTACGACTTTGACGGCAACCATCAAAGAGCAAACTAATTAAGAAATGATTGGGTGTTAGTTTTGGAATACAAACTAAAATGGAACAGTTGCGAGGATTACATTCTTAAGAGAAGGCAACAAAAAAAAGTACTTCCTGGGAATTTTTATTGCGGACTGCAATTTTTTTTCTTTTGCTGAAAGTGTTTTAGCATTCATATTTTCTGTTGGTTTGGCAATATTAAGGCAACACAAAAAAGCATGCTCAGGAAAATCACCACCACTGCCAGCAAACTGCTTGGGGCCCCACAGATAGGCTGGACAACATTTGTAAATCCAGAAGCCCTGAGCAATACAGCAAACATAATCTCCTCCAACCGCAGTTTAATTTATCTTGCTTCCTGCTGGCCACGGGTTTCAGGTTCAGACCTACAGCAAAAACAAACCAAACAGTATTTTACCCCCATGGTCATATCACAACTAAACAAACACACAAATCTGTGTCTCCAGCAGGCTTGGACAACTGCTGTTATTTGGATGTCCCTGTAAGTCAATGCCTGCGGTATCTGGTACTGTATATTGTTATTGTTGTACTGTATATTACTGGGTGTCTGATTGAATTGTTTTATTGGGATGTTTCAAATGTGGCACATGATGCAAACCAGTTCTCCCCCTGGGAACAGTAAAATTATCAAATTAAACTCAAGTTACACTCTTTACTGCATGCAGTGAATTACTGCTGCACTGTGCTAGAAAAAATACAATCTTCTTTTTTCCGTTGTTAGAAGGTGCAACGAATGACCTGGTTGATTGAGAGATATGAGTGTTGTGTTAAAATATGCATAAAGACTAGGCTGCATTAATCATTGCAGCACTAATACAGGAAAGATGCATGAGGGAGGGCTTCTGCAATGGCAGTTATTGGGAAAAGTTACTAGGCATATTACATAAAGGCAAACAGCAAAGAAAAACAGAGCCTTGCAAGTGACAGAACAGTCTATTAAAGACTCTGCTTCATTTGATACACATCAGGATGTGTTGGATGTCAGGCAAAATGTAATCAAAACAACGGTGAATCTTCTAATTGTATCTCACAAAATGGGTTTCCCACTGAAAACGCTGTAGAACGGAGTTTCCATAGAAACAAGATACAATTACTGAGGAAGGCGAGCGCTGTGCAAGGCGTAACAGCTTTACTCTTCAATACATTGGGGAAGCAATAACAAAGATGAGAATGAATGCAGATACGAGCTCGACCTCTCTCTCTCAGTACCTGCCACTCTCTTTCTCCCTTTAATGCACACGCATGCACACACACACACACACACACACACACATACAAACAAGACGAGTAAGGGTGATGCAAGTGTATCACTGGCCTCTACTGTGAAGTTACTCCTGTGGCCCATTGTGCCCATACAGCGTGTCCCTCTAAATTTCATCCATATCACAGAGCCAGGCCTCTAACACACATTAATGAGTTGTCCAGATAGCACACTTTGAAATGTCATCTCTCTCCCTAGGCAGTGGGAACCCCTGAATGCAGCATAGATACCTGCAGCACATGGCTGCAGTTTCAGCAATAAGGCATCATCAGCGTTGTGTCAACGCTGATGATGCCTTATTGCTGAAACGCGTCCGTCGTTTGTGCTCTATAGCTGCCCATTCAAATATATGATATAAGGACATTAAGAGTGCTGGCTTTTCTTTCTTCATGTATTAATCTTTGGCCGTGCACCTAAGGAGGATTTTCTTGACCGAGTTGTGCTCGCATTTGGCGGAGTTTGGACATTGCTTTTGAATTACAGTCACACCCTGAATGGAGGTGATTGATTTTTCATTTCACATTTAGCGTTTGGCTAGCTATGAGAAGATTCATTTCAAGTTCCCTGGTTCCCTGATAAGTCGTGTCATTTTACATTAAGTTGATTTAGGTTTTGCATATTGTTAGGTGGACTTCTTTGTTTTAAGTGGGCTTAATCCTTTGTTGAGGATGTAGCGTTAGCGAGTAACTAAACCCCAAACCCAAACCTGATGTCACCACCTGTTGTACTCTAAAGAAGGTGACATCACCTGCACAAAGACCAGCCAATAGCAGATGGCCAGTTCAGTACCCTACTTTTCACCATAGGTGTCAGGCTTCTCCACAGATTTGGGTTTGGGGTTTAGTTACTCTTTAAGTTGTCAACAGTTCCCCCCAAAACAAACATACATGTATATAAACGGTGGCCGCCGCTGCTCCACCTCTTCCCCAATGGAAAAACTAAGGCAAACCTGAGACTTTTACATTGAAAAACCCCAGCAACTTCCTTTCCGATTATGACTACTTCCCGTTTGTAGGCTAAAAGTGCCTTACAAGTTACATTTCTCTTTTGGCTGAAACATACCCGCCAAAATTCAGAAACGTATTCATGTGTTTCCAGAGTTGTAAAATACAATCTGTGTCTGTCTTTGTAGATGTAAATGGTGATTCATAATCATAAACTGAGGATTGTACCTGCAAAATGTGGATTACAATCCTGTTTATAGATTTACAGAACTGAGTTTGGGTTTTCAAATAACTTTTTTACACTTGAAGCATTTCACAACGTTGAGTTTACGTACAATTTGTTTTTGGGGTAATATACCTCCATAAACAGCAGATTTTTCTGCCCCATAATAAATAAGCACTGTCACATTTTTTTTTATTGTGATATTGAATGTTGATATATCGTCCCATACCTAGGAAATATACCTTCATAGAAAACTGGCAATTTTGGCCTTATGGTAAAACTATAGAACCAAACTTTTAAGCTATTTGCAAACATTTATATGACATTTGGTTGCTCAGACATTTAGGCATTTAGGAATTATGCATCCCTTTGTGTTTGCACGCCTTCACACAACTTCTTTTGTGCGTCATAATGAAATGGTTACAGGTATCAAAATTCTGGGACACAAAGTGATGTAGGCAGTTGAAATGTGTGTGGAACATTTGGTGGCGATAAAGGCAACTTTGTAGGAGAAATGAAAATTGTATTGATTAGGAGTATCAAAATTCTGCATAATAGGAAGTCCAATATGCTGTGACCAAAATTTGTGGAGATTGGATGAACTTTGTGAGAGAAATAGGTTTTGCATAAAATTCAAAATGGCGGAAATCAAAACCAGTATGTGCAATAGATTGTCTTGAGCCAAGAAATCTGAGGAACAAAAAATGTTTCTAGGCTTTACGGTTCAGGAGTTACTGACCCAAATGTAAAGTTGCTTGTTATAGTGCTACCATCTGGCCGATCGCTGTATTTATGTTTTGTTTTGAGTAGTGCTGGAGATCTGAAACCTTTCCAACAAATTTGTTTGCTCTAGAACTTACTGTATCTGTGATATAGATCTTCTTAAGGCAGACAAAGAGGAAGAAGAAGAAGAATCCTAACAAAAACAACAGATTTCCAGCACTACCCTTAATATACAAAGAAAGAAACTACAATCATGTGCTACTTTTCAGCTAGCCCGCCAATTATTAGAGGAGATGGTCCAGAACCCATTGCCTCTTTGATGTTATATAAGTTTTTGCTGCTCCAGAGGCCCCTTCAAGCACTTCCAAAAGAAATGAAAATGACTTTTTTCACTCTAGTTAATATGAAATTGTAGTCCTTTTCTTTAGCGTCCAGCCCTGTGGGGCATCTGTAGCCTGCACTCTGTCCAACATGTAAATCGGCCCAGGGATTATGGCGTCACTGGTTTTGCTGGTTCATTATGCGTTGGTGTAGCAGACACTTATTGCTTGTGACTGCTCCATCTCATTAGGCCAGCGCCTGGGTGCCTCTCCAGGCTTCATAACTGATTTTAGAATAACAGTGACTTCACTGCGTGGGCCCGGCTTATCCTGCCACTCGTTAAGCAGAGGCAACTTTTCAAACACAATCAACTTGTGAAAAATGAGGGTGCTGTTTAACGGTGCCTAATGCCATAGCTCACTCGACATTGTTGCTCAGTGCGCAAGCTAATCATTATGTATGACTTGATAATTATGGGGGAGAAAGGCGGAGGGGATCTTTGAGAAGTGGATGCAGACAAAAGACTCTGAGTCATCAGTGCTGTTTCTTTTCTTTATCTTAACATCTTCCACTCTTCTTGAATGCATATTATCCACGGTTGCCTTATATGCTAATAAGCCGCTTCCAAGTCTGCCCAGGGATAAAAGAAGATTGGTTTGTTGTATGAATGTCCTCGTCAGGAAGAGACGAGTCAATGTTAGTGGAAACTTATTTGTACTGTATGTCATTACTATGTCCAACAACAACCTTGCCCCATCATTTCCCGCTCCAATGTCCACAAACTACAGATGATATCCACTATCTTAGAGGAGAAATTGTTAGTCATCATTATATGATTCATTTTTTCTCATAAGGCAATATGTTTGATTCAGTTGGCCTTATAGAGTGTTTACTCAGGCACCAAACAAATATGAATTATTCACATAAAAAACACATGCATACAAGCTCATTGATATTCCACACATTCCACTATTATGGCTTTAAACTAGAAATCATAGTTTAGCTGTTTCGTTCCATACTCTACATCACTCAATGCACTCCTTAACTCCTTATAAGATTTGATAGAGGAACACCCAGTACATGCAGCTGTTCAGCCAATTGTGCTTACACTGCATAAAACAGGATCAACCTTAGACTCCACCATAGAGGCCTAGTATTGGACTACAGCTGATGGAAAAATAGCTGTCCAAAGCATGTTGCTTGTCTTGTTAAAGAGAAACAGGCTTCAAAGGTCACTGTGCCGTTTCAGAAGTGTGCATAAATCTGTGTATTTCTCTCCTGGGTTATGATGCTGGGGCTGCCTGATAAGAGACAGGATAATGGCTAACATATGGAGGTAGTCTCCTGGATTGTTTACTGTGTCCTGCCCCTATACTACCCTCCTCCAGATCATTGCCTCCCCTCCCCGTATTTACTTATACTACCGTAATGGCTACCAAATGGTGCCCCTGAGAAAAACAGACTATACCAGGCGTTTTCTGCTGATGCTGAAAAGCCAGCTAGTTGGCCATAGTTTTCACTTTCAGTGCGCCAGCCAGCCGGTCATTTATGTTTCCTGAAATCAATGGCAAGAAAACTACTAAAAATTATGCAGGTATTCAGATTATTGGACAGCAAAGTACAACTTGTGTGGATTGTATGATGATTGTAGGATGGCTTTCAGCACTTGAATAGCAAGTATATTTTACAGCTGGTTTCCTAGATAGACCAGCTGTTGGGCATAGCGAAATGTAATTACATCTGGGAGTTTATATTGTTTGCAGTGCATAATAATAATGCCTTTGAGAGGCTGTAATTGTATTTGTCTGGAAGGAAATTAATACATTTCAGGCCTGCAATCAGCGCAATTTAATTTGCCATGAGGAAATTGCAGGTCAGTCATAAACGTAGCTGAAAGGAGGTAAGTGTCAGTGGTCACGGCATTGTGACCTTGGCAGTCCTGTTGGGCCTCTGAAGGAAGACGGAGGCTCTAGGCACTGTGGTGGCTCAGTCCAGTCTATTCTGCCCCAGCTGGATGACAGATGGCCTAGCCTGCCCCTGGGTCTTTGCTGACCTGGCCTGGGCCTGGCAGGCATATCCGCTCCAGCCAGACAGGACCCCACTGTAGCTCAAGCGCAGGTCCCCGAGGAGGAGGAATGGGGTGAGGGAAATGGGGAACTCAGGCCAGGACCTGGGCGTTCAACTGCCTGCAGCTCGGAGCAGACTGCTCTTGATGGATGAGCCCCCTTGTTCCGAAGAAAAGCGGGTTACGTAGCCGAGGGAACGGGTAGCGTTAGTAAGAGTGAATACGGCAACTTGTGACAAGATGCTTTATCACAGACATGACCCCTGCTCACATTACCCTGACATGGTATGTCTTAGTGTTTGTGGGGTCCACAGGGTGTGGAATAATGTTTCCGCTGCTCCTTGTAAAGGTGAAGGTCACGTCGGTCTATGTGGGTGGCCTTAGAGAGAAATGTTATCACAGGTATCTTCAGTCAGTGTTTTACACTGTAAAACACAATTTTTCAAGAAGCAGTTGCCATTCGGTTTTTAAGGTTACTCTTGCTTTGTAAGAGGTGAACACCTTTCCCTGTGGGGAAGTGTGGGCAAGACTTTTTTACCAGTTTTACCAGCCAGACTTTCTATATTCCACTCACATAGTGGCAGGGGGCAGCAGAAGTCAGGCCTCGCAGCCACTCAGATGGACTGACATGTTTGGTTTTGCAGCGGGAGGGAGGGGCTTCCTGATTAGTCTCCTCTTTCCTGTCAGCTCTGGTAAAGGCAATCACTGGAAGGAAAAGCAAAGGTCAAATTAAAGACTAAGGATGCCCAAGAGGAAAAGAGGAGAAGGGCACAAGACTGTTGTCTGTAGCTATCTGAGATAATTACTCCTAATGCTGCACAGATAAGATAAATCAGAAGAATAACAGATGTGCATATGAATAACAACCAATCTAGATCTTCCCAATATAAAATGATTCCCATGGGTTTGATGGGGTTGGCTTTAAAGAGTTTTACCTCACCCACCTGCTACAGACATTTCCAGAAATCAATTTCCCAAGTATACAGCAATGCTATCCTGAAACTACGGTAAGACATGGGTTGTGATGAACCATTACCATGCTCATTACTTTACAAAAAGGTTGAAGGTTGTTCTCAAAATACAGTACGAAGAGAGTTGTGGTGACATTTTATAATGCTCTTACCCATGGCACTAAAAAGGTTGAGGGTTATCATTGCAATGGTTCTCCTTAAAAGATCCCTCCTTGCTGTACCAATTACTGCTAAATTTAGTACAGAGTGGACAGAGTCACCACTATAGCTCATTATAATCAGGAGGATGAGAAAGGGGCATCCAAGCAGATCACATGGCAGCTAATTCCGAAGCAGTTAATGGCCCAACTATAGCCAAACGTGTAGCTTACCTGGCTAAATATGAGAGGCTGGTCAGTGTGCTATAGTCACCTGCTATGATAGAAACAGAGCCATTAGCCAGGGGACCTAGACAGCTGGCAATAGTTTAACCATTTTCCATGTTCCCCACCATTTAGAGAGGTGAAGGGACTAATGCATCCTCCAACTGTTACAGAGGCTAAAAATATGCATCTATGACTCATCCAGCGGTCTTAACCACGGTACTGCTAGAATGATTACCATTCCATCACATTCTTCTGGGCAGGCAGACACAGACATCTCTGAATTACAGTCATTTTCAACGGACACCCTATCATTTCACCTCACAGACCAAAACAATGCAGTTTTATTCAGGGGTGATGTTTTTTTGCGTTAAATGCTGGTGTCTGCAGTGACAACTGAGAATGCTCATACGCACCATAATGCAGACACTGATCCGGCAGGAGAAATTCACGCTGTAGGAGACTGTCTCCAAATGTGGCCCGACAAGCCTCCTGTGGAGCTCAAAGAAGTCAGCAGTACATTAAGGGTGGACAGTTTAATGACAAGCTATCTAATGAATATTTCATCTTGCTGTAGGGAGGAAAAGGGCACTCGCGCTGCGCTGAGGGGCAGGGCTGTATTCATTAATCTGACTGGGACGGTGCTGCATAAGTGTCTCCTCTTGTCTGGCCAATGCCATATCACCTATGCATGAATATTTTAATCAGATTTTCTTTTTTATGTAAATGAGGTGTGCATTACCTGGAAAAATCCAACTTTCTCAGCTGCGCCTATGGCAAAAATAAGAAGACGGTTGCAAAACAATGGTAGCCACTCCTGCTGTGTAGGTAGTTAATTAGATTGGCTCCGTTGTGTGTTGATTCCTATGAGGGGGGAGTGGCTGGATAATGTTGTCTGTGCCAGAGGCATTCATTTGAGAGGATTTTTTTTCTTATTTGTCAAGCTGCAAAGCAAGTTAATGCGTAAGCCAGCATTGAACATATTAAATTCAAGGTCCTCCATCATATAGTGTTGGTGAAAGCAATGTTTAATTGACATAGATGAACTTCAGACAGATAGTGAAGTCTTTCTACTTTAATACCTGTGCTGGCAGTTAGAAATTTAGTACTAATATTCTTCCATTCTGATGTCTCTGTTGGGAATGTAGTTAAAAAATAACAACAACAGCAAATGAAGTGCTGCTGAATGGTGGGCAGCTCTGTTCAGACAATGGGAAGACTGAGGAGTTATCCCGGTAGAAGGTTGGTAGATGGTATGTCATTGGCCCCAGTTCCTGACTCTCACTCTCTCTCTGTGTTTGTCATTCACAGGGTGTCAACAAACTCCTCCTGGGTGGCTGACAGGTCTGACCTGGGGCTGAGGGGTGAGGGGCCAGGGCTGAGGTGAGGGGGGTGGGGCTGAGGTGAGGTAAGGGAGGTGAGTTGAGGGGCCAAGCTGAGGTGAGGGGGGCGGGGCGGGGCTGTGGTGAGGTGAGGTGAGGGAACCAGGGCTGAGGTATAGTATAGCCTATACAATGAACAATATCTTACAAGTTATTTATACTGTAGATACATTTTAGTTCTAACTGCGTAATCCTGCTTCTTGATTTTGCCTCCAGAAGAGAGGTGGAGTGTGTTTACATGCACGCACTATTCTGGATAAGAGTTCATATCCAGGTTAAACTCTTATTTGGGATAAGCTGTTTATGTGAATCTTCTTATCCCACTCACTAATATCCCTGTTTACATTAATACACAAAATATTATGACTGTTACCATGGAAACTCAGCTTACCTATATCACAAAAACCAACAGTGAATGGGAAATAGGTTCTTCACAGTAAGCGGTGGAACATCAAATGCAGCGCAGTGCAGTCTAGGAAAGGTTAAAAAGATTTATGTCAAACTTAAACCAAACAATGAATGGGTGACAGTACTGACTATGAGGTTGTTTTTAACAATTAGCAGTTTTCCCTCACCAATCTCAGACCAACAATACCTGTTGGGTGTCACAAACCTCCATGGCCATCTGCACCTCAAATGGGAAAGGACAGAATTTGAAAGGGAGCTATGAGCCAATCACCAAGCAGAATCAATTAAGAGTAAGCAGCATTCCTGCAGGCTATAAATTAGCACATGTACTGGTCAATTTGTACATTTACTGACAGTGTGGTACGTATAGCCTATATGTTACCATTTATGTGGAAAAACAATGTACAAATATACTTGTCAATTTGATTGATTGATTTATCTTTGCCGAAAGAATAGTCATTGTTGTTGCCATGATTTTGGCTAGCATGTAGTATAGCACTTGTCAGTGTAAACGATGCAGGGTGTTGCAGTAGTTTGATTGCTACTTACTTATTTCTTTGTGTATTATGACATATACAGGGCTGTGTATTATATGATTTTAATATATACTAAAAGAATCATCTTATTTTGCACTATCCTGCACGGCTGCTGTACCTGATGATGACTGCTCACTTACAGAAGAGTCCATGACAAGAAAATAAAAGTCTCACCGCAATCATAGAACCACGACTCTGTCTCCTGCAAGACACTCAAGGTACGTTCAGACTACGGGCTACAAAAGCTACAAAACGGTCTGGTGTACCAAGCTACATTGTGGCCACTCCTTGGTGACAATGTAGCTTGGCGGTCGTTGACGTTTCATGTCGTCATCACATTCTGAAATGTCTCCAGATTGGCACGGAACCTTCAGTTTGGAAGAACCGTTGGGAACAGGAATAGTGAAACACGTTCACTTTTAACTTTCCATCTGCTTGAATCAGTCAGGGGAATTGTGTGAGCACGAAGAGGTCCTATCAGACGAGGGTTCTGTATGTTTTCATTTCTAACATCAGGGAGAGTTTGAAACCAATTGCCGTTTCTGCATTCATCTGGGGATAGACACAGCAAGCTGTCTTCCTAAACCTGCCATCTTTTATGTCTGACATCTAGCAAATAAGCTTTTCACTCAAATGAATAAGTCAGGTCCGGTGCTTTCGGCAGATCTAATTTTTCACTTTCCCATTTTAAAATTCAGTGAAGATTGATTATGACACAGAGAGAGAGAGAGCATCTGTTCAGAGTTTCTCTCAACAGGGCAGCAGAGGAACATTTAAGTCACGTATTGAGTCCATTAAAGCAGGACCTTTGTATTGTAAATCTGCTGACCACCGGTTTTTACAAGCCACAGAAATTTGATTCTGACTCTGAAGTTTTTCTCACAGGTAGCTGCATTCACAGCAACTGTAGGATGGTTTGGTCAGTTGGTGGTTGCTGTGTGCTCATCACTATAGTATCCGATGAGATCATTTATCACAATATAGGTAAGATGTAAGTACCAACATGCTGCGGAGGTATAAGGACATTCAGGGGCACTGATCTCAAAGGTGTGGAGGCAATTGCATGAAGAAATGTCCCAGACCGTATTAGTAGACTTTGACATTCCCCAGATATGAAATAGCAACAACAGGGCCTTTTTGAATTCCTCAGCCACATTGCAAACTCTGCGGGTGCAAAAGGGAGTGACCTTTACAAAATGGGAGAGGTGTAGTAAATTTGCTGCTGATGAAACAGCAGGTCAGGTCAGTAACCTCAGCTGACTGGGATGTGTGAGCTGTGCATGATTGCCTGATCAATGCCACCATCCTCCTGTTTGATCACACTATGCTCAGCTAACATCTGTCATCCACTGTAGCAACGGTTGCTGTAAGAAAATGTATGGCACAGACTTTTTCACCATTATTTCTTTTCCAACAGTCTTATTCTGTTCGATTCCCAGATTAAGAGACTGTTTCACAGCATAGCAATGCTTGAGTTAGACTCTTACGCCTCTTCCACAACTGACTATTCTGTTCCATTACAGTATACAGGGAAGTCCATTGATTGATTGAACGGTTCCATTGGCAGCGGAATGACAGATGTGTTGGAAAAATCCAACTTTTGTGTTATTTTCAATCCATCTTGATTCGTTAACTTAACCAAGTTGTATCCTTGACTGGTTTTGAGCTATTTTTGAATTTGTTTTAATACAATAAAATATCGTACAGTACAAAACATAATATTTCACTCTAACAGGTGGTCACCTGTGTATGATAGGCTATTACTTTGCTTTAACGAATAATATAACCTCCCTCCAAAATGTGTATTTTGCAGGGAGTTGTGTCAGATGACTGCCGGTGGCGCTGGGTGCGTCCACTGCCATTAAACTTTACTCCATACTGCTGATCCTGTATTCCGTCCAGCTGGGGGGCAACATTGTGCGGGGGGCCAACATTATGTGACAGATGCAATTGTGAATGAGGCGTTAGGTGTGTGTGTGGCTTGGAGAAATACGGAAGAGTATTAGGGCCATTGTAGGTGATTTTTTTTTTGTACCGCAGCCAGGGGGAGGAGGGTAATATTTTGAGAAAAAACTCTGAACTTCTGAGATTAAAGTCAGAAATTTGCAAGAAAAAACCTCACAAAATTAATGAGAAAAATGAGAAAAAAGTTCCTTCTGAGTTTTTTCTCAAACATTTTTGATTTTAATCTCAGGAATTCAGAGTTTTTTCTCAAAAATTTCAGAGCTATTTTTTTCTCACAATTTTTTTTACTTTAATCTCAGAATTTCAGAATTTTTTTCTCAGAATATTACCCCCTACCCATGGTAAAAAGAAATTCACCTAATACTCCTCCCTAGGGAAGACAAGACAGACAACCAAAGCAAGGTTTGGTGTTCCTTTACACTAATATGTCAACAAAGAAGAGTTTAAATAAATGTAAATGTTTTGCCATATGACAATAATATGCATTAAAGGGTTAGCATATTAATTGTTTTGACATATTCTAAGGCTAGCTAAACAACAATAACATCAAACAATCTGCTTTGTGCTTGTCTTTATCCAGTTTGAGTGTTTCAATTCCCTGAGTCTAAAAGCTGATCCAAAATTTAAAATAGCCTTCCAGTAGACTTGTGAGACACAGCCTGAGAGACAGCTGTAGTGCTTGCTAGCATCTGGAGTAGAAATAATAAAAGGAATGTTAAATATACCGCCTTAAATTACAACACTTTAATATTTATAGAAATTATGACGCAACTCAGGAGCCTGTGCCATATTCAGGATGAAACAAGACTAAGAGTCCAACAGCCCCGCGACATTAAATTTTGTGGAAGCGTCCCTGCCAGGAATCGAACACGGGTCTCCCGATTGAGAGTCTGCAAGCATGCGATCCATAAAAAAAAGGAAAAGAAGCCAATGCACAGTTAAGCAAAATGCTGTGCTATTTTGACTTATGTGAATCATAACATATGGCAACTGACTTTAAAAAAAAACACCTCAGGAGCCTGAGCCATCATCAGAGTGAGAAAAAGGAAAAAGAAATTTGGGAAGGACGGGTACACATCTTTGGAATGGCAGACAAGCTATAAATAGTCGCTCCTGACAGTCTCTGGAGATGAATTTCTGTTTGATGAATGGCAGCAGGCTAACACAGTCGTGTCTGAGCTGTAAACAGTTGGGGTGAGGAAAAATGGTCCATGACGGACGAGGTGATGAGGCGGCCATATGCACCTTCTCCTCTGTACCAACACACACCCACAGCCAAGGTATTTATTTTGATTTGTGTGCATTTGTTTGTATGTGTGTGTGTGTGTCTGAGAGAGAGAGAGAGAGAGAGAGAGAGAGAGAGAGAGAGAGAGAGAGAGAGAGATCTGGTGAGTGTATCTTTATGACCTGGCAGATTGCTTCATGTCAAAAAATAGATATTAAAAAGTAATACCATTCAACCATTAACACATGACCAAATATGGTTCCCCCAGTTCCAAATCCCTCTCATTGTCACATTTGTACTGATACTTTTCATAATGGTTTAACATGTCTCTATAGTTGTTTATATCATATTTATATTATTTTACTTTTATTATGTTTATATTGATTGTTTATATTCTAATTATATATTTGTTGTATTGTGTGTATCTTTTTTTTCTCCGCTTGTTAATCCTTTTACTATCTACTGCTGCAATGACCCAATTTCCCTGTGGCGATCAATAGTTTCATCTTATATTAAATAAAAATGGGCTCAATTTGCTGCAGTTTTCATCTTAATTTAGACTTTTGGTGAATGTTTGAAAGTGTTATTATTCTTTTGTCTCTCAGTTGCGTGAGTGGATTTCCTGCCAGCAACAAGTCCTGAACATGAGTTGTAAAATTAAGCTTTGGAAAACAAGCGCATTACTGGAAAGCCCATGGGCCACAGGTTTAGCTGAAATCCCCTTGACATGGGCCAGCCAGAAAACAGTCATCCATCAACTCCAATATTCCTGAAAAAAAACCCTATTGCTATGGTTACAACACTGCAACAGACACACACACATACATTGCTGGCGTGTTGATGGTTCCTTAGGTGAGGAGGATATTTTCCCGTCCCATGTCTGATAATTAATTTCCTCTGACTCATAAAATGAGCCATGTATTCCCTTCCTGTGGAAAGAAAACACGCCTCGTCCACTTGATTAAAGGTTGATCAACTGTGGTGGATCCAGAGGAGACATGGACGTGGAGGTAAACACACACCTTGTCATTGGCTACGGGAATTCCCTTCTTAATTCGATTATTCAAGTTTTGGGTCAACACATGTAATCATCATAATTGGGTTAGAATAACTCGGGCAAGGTCATACTCTGATTATGAGAAACTGCTCTCACTTTTGATTGTCACTGTCCGTCTGTCAAACTAGACACACACTGGATCACAGTATTTTCTTGTCAACAAAAAACATGGTGGCAAGCAGTGCGTATCTTTTTATACTTTTTGCTGAAAGTATGAAAAGATGGGCTCAAGTGTTGTCATTTTGGCGTTTTCTGATTAGATTCAGACTTTTCTTTTTAAATCATACAGTCTGTCAACAGGAAGTCAGTATTCTGTATTATGGAGACTGCTGTTGGTCCACATTTAGACCAGTTAGCATGTCAAATTCTTTCTCTGTTACAACACCTACAGTAGATTTTTTTTGTCCTTGCTTTTGCTGAATCTTACCTTACTGTACTGACATATTACAGCTGCCCTCTGTGGGCTCTTAAATCCACCTGTTATAAACTAATGCTCCAGTCCAAAGATGATTGGTCTTTTCTTATCATTGGATTGGTCTTCTTCAAATCTGAGACTGTCTTGTAATGCTTAATACCCCTGAGAATGTTTCACCCATTTAAAATGGAACATGTAAAGTGAAACAAAATATATTCATAACTTCAATAAGATAAGGAAAAATACATAGAAATAGTCTGTAAACAGAGAATTTTGAGATATATAAATATATAATAGTAAGTAGGTGCATAGAACTGCAGATTAATGCTACTTGTAGCTAGTACAGCAATGCTAGCTTGCTTGCAAGCGACCTATTTAATCGGCAGAGAAAATAAACCAAAATAAAAACCATCTGTTATTGTTGTTAAGTCTTGCCTGTTAGCGAACGACTTCTAGGTTGAGTTTAATATGATCTAGTTTGATGGATACAGCTAAAAGCCTCCGCTAACAGCCAGCTAGCTGTATAGCCTGTCAACACCGGATGTAGAAGCAGTGAATGCCCATGGAGCATTCCCGTTGCCTAGAGGCGTGTTCATGGAGCACCAGAAAATACAGCTTCATACGGCTCTTGGTGGCTTCTAAAGAAAAATGGACCCAATGATTTAAAATTGAAAGAATCCTTTTTGACTTTGTGTGATGGCCAGAATTTGGCCAAAAAACAGGAACATCCACTAGGATGTTCCTGCTTGCATGAAATGCTGGAATACTGAGCTAAGTATGGCTAGCTATTTCTTATTTTTTTCATTGCAGCTTCGAAACCCATCAGAATCCACCTCAACAAATAAAGAAATGCATAATAGAGGAACCCCCCGAAAGAAAAAAGAATCAAGATTAGCATTGGACATAGGCAAATATCTTTTCAGTTAGCTACAAACATAGTTCATAAGGTTACCTTGAGTCGTTGGCCTCCTTGGTGTGGTTGGTTGAAAAGAGTGTGTCAAACGTGGAACAGTAGTCGCATTTCCATCAAGCCATTTTATACAAAAATTGGAAGTTTTGAATGGGAATAAGCTGAATGAAACACCAAATACCAAAAAAAAAAAAAATCCCCAAATATTGCAAAAAAGTTTTTACGTTTGCTTCAGGTGGATTTGTTGGTTTGTCGATAAAGAGGTTATTCGAAAAACAGTGTTGGAAACATATTGTGCAAATTAATAATGACGTAGACTTTCCTTAACCCTGTATTCTGCACAGCTGTCCAGCTTGTCTGCCGCGATGCGTTCCTCTGGCGGAACTGGCAGCCGACCGGCCCGATAATCCTGCACAGCAGATCAAATGTTGTTCTAGACGTCCTAAAGTGTTGCACCCAAAGGCTCTCTGTAAAATGCCTTTGCACGGTGACCTCCCAGAATTGTTTTGTGCATCTCTTTCCCAGATATATGGCGACTGTCGCTGAATGGGCATTTCTCCTACAATATTGCCCATAATATATGCCCGGGAAGAAAGAAATACGGCCACCAGCAGATTACATGACAGAATAATTATTACTTCTCCTATGGCAAGTAACTCTTGGAAAACTCTCCATTGTAATCTTGTCTCACCCCACACACACAAACCTACTTATTCATTTAAAAGCCGTTGATGGAAACGCACCAGATTCACATTTTAAGATTGTCGACTTTTCAAAAGTTCACTTGGCTTTGCACAAAACCTAAATGGAAACATAGCTAGTGTCAGCATGGTTGGCACTTTGCTTTGTGAGCATATAAGGCTGCATGGACTGTCTTTCCTCCAACTGTAGGCTGCACTCCACTTTTTCCCACGGCGTGCCATGCGGCGGGGGGCAGAAAGTGGTAAAGTCAGGTCACTCACTCACTCACTCACTCACTCACTCATGGACGATTTGCACGGAGCCTGCGCTTCATCAGATGGCCTCTAGAGGGCGCTCTGTGGGTCTGCACAGGACTTGTGCTTGTTTAATCTACTGGGCAAAAACACTACGTGGCAGCGCCCATAAACACAATCTCCTAGCTTCAAAATGACTATTCAGAAACCAATGGGTGACGTCACACTCACTTCTTCAAAAATTTTACAGACAGTGGTTTATTCATAGTAACAAGGACTCTCAATCGCAGGATATCAAAGCTTCATGTAAACAGCTTTACCTGAATAAGATCTTAACCAGTGTATGACCAATAGCCTGGGTACTCCATGCATGTAAACTGTGAACTCCCCCCCCCAACCCTAACCCTAACCCCCCTCCATGCATTTTAAGACATTGACGAAATTTCGGGAGACCGAAATACACACACTGGCTTTTCGTGTGTGTGAGTGTGTGTGTGTACAGTATGAGTCAGTCATACTGCTATGGAAGTTGACTCCAGCTATGACAGGATTCCTCTGTAGTTAGCAGAACCTGTTTGCGCTGATGACCAGGTATGTGCTACTTTAACCTTGAGGACTTGTGAGGATCAGCTGCTTCACTACAACTTTCCAACCATCTGATGACACATCATAATCTGTCACATCACCCATACTTTGTGAAATGCAAAATGCACAGTGGACAGGAGGACTCAGTCTATAAGCCTGTGTGGCATTTTAGGTATTTTGCATGCTTGAAAAGGGCTTATCACTGTTACGCAAAAAATAGGCTTTTCAGGAATGCTTATTTTGTGATTTACATTAATGTAATTTGGTGGTTTAAGCCAGGTTGCAAGGGCCAAGGGTCATGAAACGTACTCATTACCACCACAACATGCTGCAAAACTACTCCTCAAATAGACATTTTGATCACACAAATAGTACAACATTTGACTGCTCATTCATTTTGCAGTGAGGCAAATGTTCATCCATGCTTGACACATACAGTACGGCTTACACTGTGTATTTAAATGGTGCTGAAGGTGGCTCAGACGCTTCCAGCTGTCTGCTCACAACGAGGCCACAGACTTGTGTGTCTTTAGTAAACGTCAGCAGAAAGTCTCACTTCACTGCCTCTTCTTAACAACTCCTGGATCAAAGACATTCCCTAGGTTATTATAAATCCAACCCAACGGGGTAACATGTCAGCATCTGCACTGCAGCAAACTTTTTATTGGGAGCCGTGCAATGGAGCGGAGACGGGTGGAGGCATATGCATTTAGTGTGAAAAATGTTGCTTCAAACATAGGTGGAGCGGGTCATCCTAAAATGATACAATTGCATAGGAGGAGGTACAGCCTGGCCTCAATCGTAAACACAGGCCATTCATTTTGCAAGCACATTGTTAAAAACACACAAGGTCTGTGTTTGAAAAGGTGATTAGAAATGGATAAATATCTTATGACTTTAATAATTAGGTGAAATATTCTGGATGTACACAGGATGTTGGGGCTGGACATAATGCAGTGAGGGATCATTCAAAAGTCTAAACCAATGGAATATGAGTCAGGGAGAGAAAGGCAATTTTATTTGATGGGAGGGGTGCAGAGGGGCGGGATTGTTGAAAAATCTGATGGTTTTATTGGTTAGAAATTTATATTTATGCGTACTCCCAAACAGGAACTATCTCTCCTAAATGGTATCCCTCCACTGTGTTCTCTTATATCAATAAAAAATGCTTTTTTGCGAAATTATGTTCTAAAACGCTGGACCAACAGTCCATTGAAAATCACAGTAGCTGGATGTAAGATATGGAGCTGCTCCATAAACAATGAACAGGGGACACATTTAGTGGATCCAATTATTTTTTATACAATATGTTATATGTTATTTTATTGTGGCATCATCAGCCCTGATCCAGATGTACCGTATCCACCCTAGGTTTTATTACAGTCACCTTCATCACCTTTCCTAATTCATTGTGTGTAGTGTTGGGGTCATTACTGGAAAAAAGTAATAAATTACACATTACTTGTTGACATACATTGTCTCCCTTGTCTTAACCATCACATTCTTTTTTTTTAGGGAGTCGGCACGTACGGCGAACTGTTGCTCTCAGACACTTCATGTATAAACCATGATGATATGTTCAATCTCTCTATAGAGTTGTCTTGTGCACTTTGTCACCTCTTTGACCAATACACAAAACATTTGTGCACTGGAATTATCTGTTTTGAATGCTGCCATTGCCACAGTTTTGCAGTGTTCCATCATTCAACTCTATAAAAGACTTATTTTTCTTTTCAAACATTTTGTTGTCACAAGAGTGGAAAGGCATGCTGTTGCTGATAGAACTATTGTAAAAGAGACATGTGCTTACTGTGACACCAAGTAAATCATGAATGGCAAGCCTCTGCAGTACATTCAGCTTAACCTCTGAGGGATTACCAAAAACTCTGACATGCTCTCGAAGCTGTTTTGAATTTGAAGACGAGGTGTTGCTGTTTTGAAGTTTCAAGAACAGTTGTTTGACACTGTCATCTGCGTCTTTCAAGATCTTGTCTGCTTTTCTGTTGAGACTTTTCCACCTAAGGAATCTCTTTGCCACTTGAAGGGGCACATGAGTAGTGCCACTGAAGAATGACAGCAGCGTACCATTGAAGGATTCAAAGGGAAAAGTGGCTGTAGCCCACAAAGGTCCCCAGTTCGGGACACATGCTGCCAGGTGTGTCATCAAATGCACATTGGAAGTGCCATAAAGCTTCACAAGGTCCATTACAAACTTCTTCAGTGCCCGCTCTGCAAGATCAATATCACATGTTTTTATTTTGTCCTTGAGAAGAGTGTACACTGCACTAGAGAAAACTAGGAGAAAGGTGGTTCCAGTACTTCTTCTTGAGCACACCATTTAGAATGGGCAGGGCGTAAAATAAGAGAAATGATCTCCATTCTGACGCTTTCCAGTATTTACGATCCTCAGCTGACCTTGGTGCCCGTGTAACCTCTACAGGGGGCTTGACTGAAAGTAGCTCTTTGTCTATGACATGTTTTTTGTCTCCCAGGTACCATTCTTTGCCATGGTTTTAGGAGTCTAACCACAGATTGACCAGCTGACAAGTCGTTCCAAGGCAGATGCTATGCTGGTACTCTGGAACAAAGCCATTTATCATTTGGAAATGTTGTAATTTCATCAGTGGTGAGGGGCCTTTGACACCCATCACAGGTTGCTGAGGTGTTGCTGCCATCGCCTGGTTGAAGTGTTCTGCTGCCGTCCTCAGTTGCGGTTCAGGGGTTTTACAGGGGTAAGGGCCACCGCCGACATGAAAACAAAAGTCACATCCATATTAATCCATATTGAAGTTTGGTGTTTCTGAGCATTGGGCGAGCAACAGAGTTGGATGAGCATATTACTGCATGCACTTTACTTACATGCTCTATGTTGTTCCTGTCTCTCCATTTTATGCCATCCTTTTCCAGTGTTTTAAGTTCATTCACAAAGGCAGTCAGAAAGGAGATCATGTTGGGTTTTGTATGACCAAACCACAGACATGGTACACATATGTTACTTTTGCAGTGTTTGGGTTTAAGTTCCATCATCTGCCACTGAATTGGCCATATCTGGTATTTGTTGCTCTCAAAAGCTGGAATTCCGTCACAATTCCAAATCAGAGTGATGTCATTTTCACCTAATTTACCACTTTTGAGTTTCTGGTACTCTGTTCCGTCCTGTCAGTTATAATCCCAGAAGTTGACTCCCTTCGGTGTACAGTTATGTCTGTATTCTCTAGAATATCTTTAATTTGGGCAGATAAACTGAGCACCAGAAAATATTACCCATTTTTAAGATTACTGTCCATTAAACGTGGCCTGACAAGCACTACATTTTGTATCTGCAGTTGCCTTACTTCCTATATAATTTTCACAGTTTGAACAATAGAAATGGAGTTTGTTTAGGCAGATGGAGGAACAGGTAGGCTATACCGTAGGTGGATAGATTCATAACATAACTAGCCTACATTACAACCAAATAGCCTACCTACTTGCTTCAACGAATTACTTATTCTCCAGTGTGTAGTCTTGGGTAGGCCTGTGGTTCGGGTCTCATCATCAATGTATGTCTTGTAACCCTTTGATTGCTGTCAAGTTTGAAAAATAAGCAGGCTAACGTTACATTACAGCCATTATTTTTTATATATAAATATTAGTCTGTAACTTACCCTTCCTGAAAGTTGAATTACACTCATCAAAATAGGTTTTGTATTTTCTTTTTGATAGCATCCTGTATCACTGTATGCGTGTGACCGTGATTTCTTTTTGAATTTCCATGAGACTTCCCACCACTAGAGCCTAGAGCGGGCAAAAACTTTGCATCTGTAGGCTACAAAGCTGGAGTCAGTTGATGCGGAGGAGAGAAAAAATGGCGAAGACATAGGTTTGAGCTTTTCTACTTCCTCAACAAATCAGCTAGTGTTGATATAACGGCTATCGTTAGAGGAATACAAACATACACTGGAAAAACAGATAGAATGCCGTCAGGACCGTGACAGTGAGGAAGGATGGATTGAACTCGAATATGCCAACAGGAGAGGACCGCGAACTGTGGTTGTGGCAAAGATTTTTCTTTTGGGAAGTAAGTTAAGCTTTTAACTTATTTGACAAAAGTTTTACTTAAGCTCATAGTATTAATGTTAACAAAACACCTCCATTCCATGTAGTGCAATGTGTCTGAATTGTTATTAATTATTGTTATTAATGTTAACTTTAGCTGGTTACACAGCTACTTTAAGCTAGCTAGCTCGCTAGCTAACGTAATAGTGATGCGCGGGTTGATTAAATGTTTTTGGGCCCTGCAGTTTTACCGACGGCATCTACGGTTGCAGGGTCAAAAACTGAACTTCGGGTGGGTTGCGGGCGAGTTAATGAAGAGAAAAATATATATTTTTTTGTTTTTCAGTAATAAGGCTGTAAGGTGTTTTGTTTTGGATAATTTACCTGCAGACCAGCTGTGTCTGGGAACCCATTCACTCACTGAGACTGTTTTTTTTTTT
This sequence comes from Centroberyx gerrardi, assembly GCF_048128805.1. Taxonomy (NCBI): domain Eukaryota; kingdom Metazoa; phylum Chordata; class Actinopteri; order Beryciformes; family Berycidae; genus Centroberyx; species Centroberyx gerrardi. The sequence continues at coordinate 31,222,249 of NC_136006.1, read as the reverse complement.
CTTTTCACAACCTGTTCACAAGGTACCTCCCATATGGAATAAGATATACTGGTTGTAGAATTTTACAAGATTCTTATATTTTCAACATGAAATGTATGTGGTGGTTGGTAGAGGCACATACAATAATCATAGTCATTTCTTATATCAAATTTGACTTATAAATAAGTCTTATAAATACTTATGAACTTATAGACTTATTTTGGGATTTTCCATGGGCCCCCCCTGACTAGTTCTGGGCCCCCCCATTAAAAAAATCCTGGAAACGCCCCAGGCTGACCCATAGCATGCCTTCTTCTTCTTCTTACATTACATTATATTAGGCTACTTTATGTGTTTACTTGGTAGTGGTACTTCATTTACCAATTGGCCACATCCACTCATCACAGATATAAACTAATAGCTGAATTGTTCACTTAGAGATCAGAGCTTTAGCACTATAAAAAAAGGCCACAGGTGAGCTCTCCTGTTTTTGAGAACAATGGAAGCTGATGTTGCAGTGAGAGCTAGAGGAAAAGGAGTGACAGTAAGAGGAGGAAGAGGAGGATGAGGACAAAGAAGAACATGGAGAACAGTTGTCTCAGATGAGATCCAGTTCATTTTGGTTCACCATGTGGTCAACCATGGATTGAGCATGAGGGAGGCTGGTCAGAGAGTCCAGCCCAACCTCAGCCACTTTGCCATTAGGACAAATTAGAAACATTTGTTTTGTATTTATTGATTTTTAAGAAATGGCTGTTCATCCATTCTACAATACTGGACAGACATGTTATCAGAGGATGTAGGCAATCAGCATCATCTGGCGCTACAGATATATACAACTGAGTGTCAACTATGATCATGGATTATTCGTCCCAATGGTAGCATGTTTAAAGAGGACCAAATATTGAGCCCTGTGGAACACCATATTTAATATTATACCTATTTGAAACATGGTTGCCAAGATTAACATAAAACGTCTTCCTGTCAGAATGATCTATGATTTAAACCAGTTGATTACAGTTCCAGAAAGGCCAGTCCCGTTTTCAAGTCGTCTAAGGAGTATACTATGGTCAATAGTGTCAAAAGCAGCACATAAATCTAGGAGTACCAGAACTGACACTCTACTCTCATCATTGTTAAATCTCAGATCAGTTACAACTTTGATCAGTGGAGTATCAGTGTTATAGGCTGATTTGAAACCAGATTAAAGTTGTTCATGAATATTGTTCTTCAATAAGAATCTGTGTGTAAATTGTGTAAAAGTTGTTTTTTGTCTTGCCGAGAAATGGCAGGTTTGAAATGGGTCTAAAATGGTTTAAAACTGAAGAGTTTTGTTTCTTAAGTAGAGGTTTTACTACAGCAGTTTTAAGAGCCTCTGGAAAGATGCCTGATTTTAAACAATTTACAATGTCATGTACACACCCAGTTACACTGTCTAACGAAAAACATTATTGGTATGGGCTCCAAAGAGCATGTAGAAGATTTTAACTGATCTATTTTTACATAGCTCTGATTCAATGACAGTGTCCTGCTCCGTCTGTGGATTGAGTGATAAACCATAGCAGATGTCGAAATTTTTGATGAAAAAACATTGCAAATTCCGCACACTTTAATGAGGTCGCCTGGTTCAGTCATTTGGCAGGGTAGGATTTAACAGGTGGTCAATGGTGGAGAATAGTATTCTGGGGTTGTGTTCATATCAATGGTCTGACATAACTGTTTAAACCATATAAGATGACAAGATCAAGAGTGTGACCCTGGTTGTGTTGATCTGCGCACAGGTTGTACAAGACTGAAAGAAGGCAAGAGCTCCATAAATTCTCTAGCTTTACAGTCTGCAGGGTCATCTACAGTATATGGAAATTAAAATCACCAATTATTAAATTCTTATCATGGTTGGTAATACAGATAGACAATAGTTCCCATACGTAGCTCTGGTAAAAAAAAAAAACATTCAACACAGCCATCTTAAGAGTCTTGCTACAGCTGTTTGTATTCTGTGGGCTTGCATGCATAAGGAGGATGGTAATTAAATTCTATAACTTGGCAGCAGATGGACTATGTGATGAGCGTGCTGCTACGGGTCTATGTTGAGAAATGATAGTGTCTATAGAGAATGAAACAGCAGTCCCATTTGGAATATCTACTGGTATCTACTGGCCTATGGTAGCCTGAGAGCTACCATAGGCAGGCATGAATTTCGTGTCCTGCCTGAACAGGATGCTCCATTTCAGTCAGGAAACAGAGTTGTTTGGACAATACGGCAAACATGATTGATACAGGCTGATTCTTAATAAGCTACCTGCCGATTTGTAAATAAGAAAGATCAACAAGCCCATAGCAACAAGCCTGTTGCAGACCTCAAGCAGTGGCACAAAATGTGCCTACGCGAGAGGGGAAGCAAGCATTCTATTCTACTGTTATGAGAGTCATTTATGTGAACCCACTTGCCTGCTGCTGACCTCAGCTATGACATGAGTGAGACTTGCAGAGAAGGGATACACGCATGCATCCTGTAAGAGGTCACTAAGGTTGACTAAGTGCAATTTTCCTTGAATATATTACTTGATTCCTTTAAGCCATAAGTCAAGATACACAGCTGCAGTATTTTGAGACAAAGGAAATATTTTTTAATTAATGAGTCAGTATAAGTGAACTCAGCCAACTACAAACATGTATCAATTATTTGCAACCACAGCCTTTTTGAGCTGAGATAATATCTTTAGCTTCCAGTCGAATATAGTGTTCATAAGTTGCTGAAGCGTAGCCACGGCAATTTGGAAGGAGTGGGCAGTGTACAGATCAGGGGAGAGACCACAGTGTTTGTGTTTATCCTTTGTCCGTAACAAACGGGTTCGTCTTCCCTCACATGAGGTCATGGACGAGAGAGGACAGAAAGGACTATCAGTTTGGGCAATGACTACATTTGTTCCTTTACCAACTCTATTGGTTTTTGAGTGTTTAAGGTGAATGGTGTGTCTACGGGGAGATCTGAAATGGTGAGATCATGCAGTGGATTAAAAGATTCTGTGCAGGTACTATATTCCCCACACCTTAGAAAACTATTAAACACGGTGAGAAAGATGGATTTTAACAGTATATCCACATATAAACCGAAACAACCCTGCCTTAAGTGAGACACCAATTTGTCCACTATAGGTAAGGTAAAAGGAAGATATTCATCATTGCTCTCTGGGTTCTCTCTTTTTAGGCTGTTGATGTATGAAGGGCTTCCCGAGCAGGCTTAAGACTGATGGATCCATATATAATTTGTAACAGTGAACCATAAAAGCACATGCCATGGAGATGTTAACAGGCAATACAGAAACTGAGAAAGCTGAGCAGAAAGAAGTCAAGTAAGATCATGCAGAATCGTACGTCTTTGAGGACATAGGATTTGATAGTCTCTTCTAGTCTAGGATGGTTTTGTCGAAAGCAGGGCAAGGCAGCAAGGTGATCGGTCACAGGATTCTGAATTGCTGGAATTTGAAATGGGACAAGTCGTCAGCTACTTTATTGTCAAGGCCTGGTTTATGGGCTGCGCGAAGCATGAAATTGCCTGTGACATTTCCACGTTAGATGTCTGATAAACTTGTTAATAAAAGGAACTGAAGAGTGACCTTTATTGATAATGTTAACAGTAGCCTCGTTGTCACAGAAGATGACTATTTGCTTCCTAGACCATTGGCTACCCCAGATTAAACTTGATATGGCGATTGGGTACAGCTCTAATAGTGCAGTAGACTTCATGTCTACTGGAAGAGAGAGCAATTCTTTTGGCTAAATATCTGCAAACCATTGGTGAGTATAAAAGCCCCCAAAACCTATGGAAGGAGCCGCATCAGTAAAGAATTGTAAGGTGACTGACGTTTCTGCATGATTGTTACAAAAGAGATGCCGTTCCAATTATCACACAGCAATGACCAAAATCTCAGATCAGATCTACACCCTTCATCTACAATTACATGATCGAATATTTTTTCCACCGTTTTTGAGAGGTCGGGGGATCCTTGCTACAAAGTAATGTCCTTAGGGAATAACAGGCACTGCCAAATTAAGGTTTTGTCATAGATACTGCATCCAACGCGCTTTTCATGGCCTCCTAAATACGCACCATCTTCTCAAGAGGCAGTGATGCTTGCACAAGGTTGGTTTTTAGTTGATACCTAAAAATTCAATAACGTTGAGTTTTTTCCACGGAGAGTGGGACGCCCGTTTTATTAAACATGTCTTTCAGCAAATTAATAAAGCACGCAGGTTGGGACTGATGATAATCTACCACAAGAAAATCATCCCAAAGGTGTAAAATGAATGGCATCTTGCATCATTTAAAAGTATTCAGCAAAGCGCTTCTAACCAGTATTAAAAATGCAAGGGCTACTCTGACAACAGAAGGTTAATGTGACAGAGAAATTCATTTTATTACGCTACTTGACACCAAAGAGGTGCCTCTGAAAAGCATGAAGTGGCATGATCTTAAAGAGATATGCCATCTACATATTAGTTTTTTTATCCTTCATGGTGGTGCTGTTGGGCAGCAATCTCCTCAACCTCTTCACTGCAACCTCATTTCCCCCTGTGATCGGTACCCACACCACATGCTAACAGTTAGCTTACTTGCGTCATTCTCATTCATTTACAATGTCCCCCAGCTAACACTTTTCAAAAAATAAGCACATTAAATACACTCAATGGAAGTTTAAATAACTTGCTTATCTCTGTGGTACACATGAGAGGTAGGCTACATGTAGTTTCACAAAGCACAACGCAGCAATAGAAATTAAACCTTTTAGCATTTGTTTTGATATTTAGCTACACAGCTGTTTCTAAGAGGAAAGCTATTTTTTTGAGTTCACAAAGTGAGCAGCTCATGGTCCATGCGCTGCAGAGATTTTTGCATTCAAAAACACTGGGCAGAGGCTGTGTTTTTGTTGTTGTTTGAAGGCCCTCCTACCACTCAAATGTTGTACCCTCCCAGGTGACGCTCGCTTCCCTAAAAAACTTGGCTTGAACTCGCAGTTCAAGCTATGCAGCTGTCTTGACTATAGTTAGCCTTCTAGCTAACCAATAGCAACAATGCGTGGCTTGTAAGTAACAGTTACGCCATTACTCAATATGTTAGCTAACGTTGCTAGAATTTTTTTTGAAAAAGTTTTCATCCGGTCTGTGATGCTTTATACCAAAGGATAACTAAAGTGATAAGAGGAGCAAAAGGTCTAACAGTGGTGAATCCAGGTTTCTCTAGATAGAGTACTTGTTTACTCTTCTTTAGGAGACACTTTTTTCACTCTTAAGTTTTGATTCATGACTTCCTGTGTGCGTAGACGTGACCATACTGGACACCAGAATTTAATTTGGGCAAATAGGGTGAATCTATGGCATCTCAATTAGTGGGGGTATGGCACTCTTCTCTGTTGCAGCCCCACTTTGTGATTTTGGCTTATAAGACAGCTGGATTTTACATAAAAATCTTTAAGCATTCTTGACACATTTGCATTGGAAGACAGTTGACTAAACATGTCAGTTTCTTCATTCATACATCACAGTGGAGGCCTTGGGTTACTGCCAGCGTTACTCAAGTTGATTCTAATGTAATTGAGGGAATTATTGCCAAGGATTGTCTGGTAGAGGGATCACTTTGTATCCGACAAGAATATCCTGTAGCCTAAGAGTTTTTTCTGCACCTGCTAGTGAGTTAGTTGTCCTTATTGGAATATCAAAGGTCAGGTCAACACAATTTTCTTCCAATACAATAGTGCTATATATAGCGTCTACAGTGAAGCAAGGACCTACATGAATAACACATTTGATTCTCATTACAGTCCAATTTACAAGTTCACCTTTGTTGATTTATGGTAGACAGGAACAATATGCATATAACATATACATTACTCAACTTCACTAGCATGGCCATATAGCATGGTCAACATGTCTTTGTCACACCTTTGTACAATCAGCCTCATCAATCATTGATATTTATATTTAGAGTCAAATCACTACATGTGAGGTGTTTTTGACAGGCACAAGGGATTTCTCTTCACATGATTCATTTTCCCGTAAAACGTTGTCTCATTTCTGATGAATTATTAACATTAAGATTCATGTTAAAATAGATTTATTTGTGGAAGTTACATCATAAGGGACTCTTTCAGTCACTTTCTGTGGTGGATCTCATGGGTCATATTTAGTGGCAAAGTAGTGTGCTTCAAAGCAGCATCCGGAAGTCAAATACCTTCCTATTTCCCTTTGTTGCCTTCCTAAACCACACTGCATGGCTCTTCTACCTGTTTGATTACAACATGAAGCTGCTGCCTTATCTCAGAATCCAGAGATTGCGCAATGATCTTCTATGTTAATCCTGTTGAGCACTAATGGATATTGAAGACCATCCCTGGAGGGATGTGATGGTTTTCTAAGCTGTTGTTCTGAAGTTTGTAGATGAGTCAAGACCCACTTGGTGATTCTGTGCTCATCATCTCTGGCAAGTCAAACCTATTAGACCCATTCACATCACTCCCTCAGGAACTGTGCTCAGACATCATTTGAATAAAAGCAGATGGCAATTAGCTAAATGGAGGAAGATCATTTTTGGTTAAGAACACTTAAGTACCAATTGAAAACGAAAGGCTTCACTAAAGAGCTGAAGTTCTCACCTCATCGTCCTGTTCTCTTTAACTTTCCACCATGAGCATCTTCATCTCCTCCCGTCATCACAGGCTTTGTAAGACACACACCACCTCAATGTACATCCAATGGCAGAAGAGCCCTGAAGAAAAATGGGCTTCTTCACTCTGATGACCCCTTATGGATATATTGAGAGGGACCTATCAATCATCCGTGCACAGGCGGCTTGAGTAGTGAGGGTCGACGTAGAGCAGAGTTGAGGTCATGTATTATTTCATGTGTGTGAGGTCCCATTTGACGGCCCGTACTTTAATTATGATGTGACAGCTTGATTTATGTTTCACTTCCTGTTGCCATGGGTGATTGTGAAAGTCTCAGAGGACATGTTAATATGCCAGGCTCTCCAAAAACCACCGGGCCTTGACGCTTGTCAAATGGCGCTTGATTGAATTTACATATCAAGTCAGCGTCTCCAAGACAACATTTTCACTTCGAAGTGAATTTCATGCAATTAAACAACATTTATTGTTTGCTGTGTTGCTCGTTAGCGATAACACAAAACATAAATTAACGAAAATATGTTAATGTTCTTTTCTTTTAAATTGACAGAGAATAATACAGCTCCATTTATGGAGATCTACCAGAGAGCTGGAAGTAGATACACTGTGGTCAACAATTTTGACACCTATGCCTGGATAATTGTTGTAAATCACTTGGAAAACCCTATGGATAATTGCCTTTTAATGAGCCGCTCAGCTCGTGGAAAGTGAAATCTGAAGATAAACACTCTCATTACTTGGTTCTTAGCCAGTGGCTGACAGAGATGATTACTATCCTGCTGTGTGGACTCTTATGAACTATAACCACTGGTAACCCCTCCACAAGACCTGCTCAGATGCCTTATAAACATGTCACGTGCAACACTGCAGGATATCACATCTATATGCACCATATCTGTTCTTCCACATTGTGCTTTCATCACCGATGATGACATGTTTAGGGAGCTGATGGTATTTTTGATTGCTTCCATGCTGAATTTGACTATTCAAGACTACTATCATGGAGGTCTTTTCCATGCTCATGCAGAGGTGTAGTGCTGTTGTCTGATTAAAAGTACATCTGCACAGAATACATTTTTCAGGGAATTCAGTCCAAGTATGAAAAAAACAAAACTGCAGGTGGGACAGCAGAGATAGACTGTATTGACCATCATAAGGGCATGACTACCAGTGTGGTGGGAGATAACAAATTACATTTGCTTTGTTACTGTAACTGTGTATCTTTTTGTGTACTTGTACTTTGGAGTATTTCTTGCAGTCAGTAATCTTAGTTTTACTTAAGTATGTTTTGACTGAAGTGCATTTCACTCTCCAGTATCCGTTCCATCAGAAACCATAAATTGGCCAATTGTGGATCCATCAGCAGTGAACGGTCAGGTTTAGGTTGTCCACATTAAAATATTGTAACTTTTGGTGACGCAATCTTTTTGTAATGAGGAAAAAACAAAAAAGTGCTACAATCGCCCCGGTTCTCCCCTACATTTCAACTATAGTCCAAGAAGACCTGACTTTGAAATATGTTACAAATAATGCAGTAGTAGCACTAGATTTTCCATAGTTGTACTTGGCATTCGCTCCTTTTAACTTGCTAAATACTGACCGAGAGGAAATTTTTAGTATTCTTAATTTATGCAACAACTACATTCTCAAATTTCTTTTTGAAAATTTGACTGCTGAACATTTGTTTATATCCTATTTAGTTTATTCTGTGTCTTACATCAGGTGTGCACATATTGTCAAAATAAAGACAAAACAAATTTGCACATAGACATGTGTGCTAATTGTGTAATGAAATGAGAGCTTTATCTAGTTGAGAGTGTGAAGATGTGCTTTAGCTGGAGTGGTAACAGGAGATGGTCCAGACCACTCAGCTGCAATCACAGGGCTCAGTGGGTAATTATGGGATGGCTTGCCTGGCTTGCTCTGGGAAACACTGCCTCACGACAGAGCCAACATTCCCCACAACAGATATCCAATTAGCAGCTTGGCTGAAAGTTACCCCAGTGCACATGGCCCTTCATTATAAAATAATGAATTAGCAGCCAGCACTATTCATTCATTGTATTCTTTCAATATGGAAAATGGCCTTATCTTATCCTCTGTAAAGGCATGAACCATAATAGATTAAAATGATATGTAAACTGGAGACGATAATCACTGGCAGTATGCAGATATCTTGCGTTATATATATTTTTGCCACCTGAAAAGGAGTAAGTTTCACTTTCAGATAGGGAGTTTTTTGGATTCTTTGGATTCTATTTCACTGAAAGTTTTTAGTTAATGGAAGGAAATTGCTGTCTGAGTGTATAGGTGGCTTAATATCTCCAAAAAGCCTTTTAGAAAAGAAAATTGCCTTTTGTAACAGAAGAGGCATTACTAGAACTAGTTGGACCTGTGACAATACTGGCATTGTGTACATGAGACCATAATGAGAAAGTCCAATTCAAAATTCATCATCAACATCAGTAAGTCATTACCACTTTATTTTGAGATGTTAGTATAGTTAATTTTATTTAATTGTATTGATTTTTTTGATGCACCATTTAATATGATAGCTATTTAATCAGTTCAGCGTTTAATTTATTATTTTTGTTACTTCCACCCCTCATACTGGGGGGCTATGTATACTGCAGAAGATGTGAGGTAGAGAAGAAAAAAGGAAGCAGTAAATTGTCTCCAGCATGTTGGAAAGTTCTGTGGATGGATTCATTACCTCGCACTAAAACAGTGTAAAAGGCAACAATTCAGAACTTAATTTTAGAGTTTTGTTGTGTATTATATTTGAGTTTCTCCCAAATGAACCACGCATGGCTCCTTTTTGAAATTATTTCCTGAGATGCTTCACTACTTTTTAATCATGTCTTTTCATTGCGTCTTCAGTGCTGTTTGGGGATGTTTGGGGATCAAAGGCTTTACTTGTCCTGGGGGAAGATTTTGCCTTTTGGTGAAAAATTGCACATTGCATTAATATGTTAATGGGGTCTGTGAGGGTATTGTATGGTCCTAATATTCTGTGCACCACGATTGAATAGTTAGCCCAACTTTAAGACTGTACTGTACCACAAACAGAGCAGAGTTATCATTTATAACTCTGAGGTTGCTTCAGATTTTGTTTAAAGTATGTATCACCTAACCTCCTTAGTAGCAACTTGCTGCAGAATAAATCAACCACAAAAAAGCAGTATTTCACTTAGTTTTAACATGGGGGTTATTTGGCACTTGACCACCATGAAAACCAGAATATAAACTAATCACCAAGATCGGATGCAGCTGGACGAGTGTAGCGTTCGGATTTTTACTTCCACGAAAATAGCCTGAAAACTGACATTTAACACGTTTGTGAACAGATTCAACAACAGATCCCACTACTGTGATTTTCAATTGACGTTTGGTCTTACTTTTTAGAATTTCGCCAAACATTTTTATTGATGGACGAGAACATAGCGGAGGTATACCATTTAGGAGAGATAGTTCCTGTTTGGGAGACCGGATCTACTTTTATTTTTAAATATTAATTATTTAGTGTAAAGCAAGGATAGAAATGCAAAATGATGGACCCAAGATTGCTTTTGCTATTTTCGTGGCCTCATTCAAATGAATGGGAAGTAAAAATCTGAACGCTACAAACTCGTTCCAGCTGCATCTGATCTTGGTGATTAGTTTATATTCTGGTTTTCATGGTGGTCAAGTGCCAAATAACCCCCATGTTAAAACTAAGTGGAATATTGCTTTAATGCTTTGTCTCAAATGGATTGACTCAATCCATTTGAAGAAAAATAAACCAAAACAAAACCTTGCGTCCTTGTGTGACCAGGCTTACTAGGGGATTTGATACCCTGAATTACCGACTACGCCACCTAGGGAATTGCACCCCAGAAAATAATGTTCGATGCAATACTCCTTTTATGAAATGCACACAGGTAAATTTGTAATGAAACAGACGTGGTTTCAAGCTCACAAAAAAAGTTTATTTATTAAATGTTAGCCCGTGAATAAGGGACGCCGGAAGCTGCTATGGAAAAATAGTTTAACAACTTTATTTGTAACTACAATATTATTTCTTTTATTAAGATTGTTATATTAAAAGGGTGAAGTACAAAAATAGAGAATTTCTTATATAATGAGGATTTGTGTACCCAAGGGGAGTGGAGAATTGAGGGAGGAGGCCGATGACCGGGGAAGACTTGCTAACAGCACAAGGCCAACGACGTACCACACCACACGTGTTTGTGTCCGGGGCCCCGTTCCATAAAGCGTGCTAAGAAAAGTGGGGATTAAAATCCAAAACCTGACTTGAATGAACCTAACAAATCAGTCGGGGCTAAAGCGGTTCCATAAAGCTCAATTCAAGTTCACGCAATCAGACTAATTCAAGACAGGTTCAAGTAGTCAAGATAATTGCGTGTGCACGCCATTCTTAAGCAGCCCGAGAGGTCGATCATGGATCAAATCGATACACCATGGCAAAAACCAACGGTAAAGAGAGAGAGGCGATGTTCACGGCCACCGAGCGGCGCTTATTAGTAGAAATATATGAAGAAATGAAACATATAATAACCAAAAAAGGTAATACAGCTGCCATAAACAAAACAAGAGAGAAAGCCTGGCAAGAAATTGCTGATCAATTGAATGCGTAAGTAGCAACTAAGTTAAAATGTAATAAAATATTTTGATACAACCAAATTAAATCTTGGGCACAATGCATTCAAACAGTTAGTAAGAACAGAAAACCTGTAGGTTATTAAAATATCTTATACAAGAATACATAGATATCAAACCTCAAGGCTGCAAATGTATATATGTTCACTCGTTTAATATATACGCAGGGGTTAAAGTGGGCCGGAACGATCCGGAACGGCGTTCCGGCACCTTCGATTACACTGACACTGACAGCGCACGAGACGAGACAGCAGCACCGTGCAGCAGAGAGTTATTCAGACCATCTGAATAGAGAGAAATATACACAAATCTATTATATTGTAATTTATTCCCATGCATGGTGTTCAGAGTAATCTCAGTCCGCGGCTCTTCTGCGTCTCTCCCTCTCCTCTCGCGCCGTGCGCACGCAGGCAGGAGTGAGAGTGAGTTACTATGGTTACGGGGACGCTCTGTGTCTGTCGCTCTGAAACTTTCTCGCGATTCCCAATAATAGGTTTTTAGGTTAGTATGCCTATGCAAAATCATGAATGTAAGCACCTCAATGCTGAACTTTTAAACAGCCACCACCAGCACACTTAACTCCTGCAGAGGAGCTGAACAGGGGGAGGCCAGTCATTGAGGGAATAGAGGGGGGAACAGCGTCTGAATCCATGCCACCTAGTACTCATCAATGAAAGGACACGCCATGACTGACAAAGAATGACACAGGGGTTGAGGTCCTTATTTAGAGACCTTTACTGTATTGATTGAAAAACCATACACCCACTAAACACATCTAAGTTTACTTTTTGACATTGTTTTAAATGTATTAACCAATACATTTTTAAACATGGTTTCCTATCAGGCAAATAGAGGATAGAGGCATATGGATTTAGATACTACATTTCTGGTCAATATAATTTTTTGCAATTGTACTGTTAACTATTTATGTAGCTATTGTCATTCTATTGGGGTAATTTAGATTGAGACATATTTTATGTAGCATAAGCCTAAATGTTTGATATCACATACCATATAATTAAACACGTAGGTCTATATCTTATCATTTATCATTGTATAATTTATTTTATTTATTATTCATTTAAGTTGATTTTCTATGAACTTTAATTTTTTGACTGATAGTGGTTAATAAAGTAAAATAATATGGCAGCACGCCAGAAAGTCAGTGGTAAAATCATGGCTTTCCCGTGGGGTCAGTGTTACAGGAACTCTGGTTAAGCAACAACTCAGGCTTAGCCTGACAGTTAGCCTGCCCCGGACCAGGTTAGTTTCCCAGCATAAGTTGCCATAGTAACTGAGCTTGAACTATGTTGAACTTGCTTTATGGAACCGAATCAACTGAAAATGAGTCAGACTAACCGAAAGAAGCCTGGCTTATTTGGTAAACTCGCTTTATGGAACAGGGCTCCGGTCACACACACACTGCAAAAGGTGAGCAAAAGGTGTTTAGTGCAAATTTAACTCTATAGCATGCAAGTGATTCAGGGAAGAGCCCCCCCCGACGCTGCCAGTCCCCGTCAACACGGCCACACTCTCCTCAGGGTCCACAAAGGGCAGCTGGTTTGTCATCTAAACCAAATGAAAATACACAAAATAATTCAAAAGGTATTCCCAGACAAGACAGGAGGGAACTCCACACTACCACCACACGAGTGGCAATGCCAGACCACGTCAGGCAAAAGGAAAAACTAAACCATAAATATAAGTAAGGCAAAACAGCAGGGGCGGTAACCTCTGGCACATCAAAACACCACCTTGTAACAGGAGTCAGAATCAGAGTCAGGGAAATTCCTACACTCCTCTGGAGGAGGCTTGGTTTTGCTGGATCATCCCTTGGTTCCCATTCAGTCCCAATCTAATGAGGAGCCATAAGGGTCCAGGCTGATCAAACCTTCAGCTACAAGCACAGGAGAACACAGCACAAGAGCACAACCACAGACCAGCGTGCTCCACACTGATCTCCAGCCTTATATACTCCCTATGATGAGGAGGAAATTAAATTCAGGTGTGTCTGATGCTACCCATTGGCTGATACTTAGCCCATTGACTTCCCTAACTACCCTTTATGTAAAGGGGCGTGTCACACAAACAGACAGGGATCTACCTGTGCTCTCTACCTGTCACACTTGTACCTGACCTGAAACTGCCTTTACCATTCCTTGGTAATGGTGCTTCACCTTGGTAATCAATTAAATACATAGCAACATCCCTTTGTTGACTTCCCTCATATACAGCAGAATGCATTACTTTACACCCACAGCAGTAAATAGTAATATCACAGAAATACTTATTTTTTCTCATGAATCCCTTAGGTTTTTTTTATTCATGTCATTGATTTTATTCATCAAACCTGGCATGAAAAAAATTCAATTTTCAGACTTTTGGTATTTTATTAGCTAGTTGTTGACTGCGTGGTGTGAAAACATAGGAGGAGATGGATCCATTTTACCAGCAGGCTATAGGCTAACAGACATACACTACAAAACAAGTTGTTTGAATTGTATGTTCAAGGAAATAACCAATTATTAACAATATGGTAACAACCTGGTAATTCCATGGAAACAACACTTTCTTTTACAGTCCAGCAGGTAGGTAGCAAGGTATTTCTTAGTAAAACACTGGTTCTGGTAAGCATTCAACAGATATGAATCTCATAAATGTATTTAGCCTTTATTAACCAGGAAGGGTTAGGGTTAGGTAAGGTTTAGGTTTAGGGTTAGACCTGGCCAAAACAGTAGCACAAAAATCAGACATAAAAGTTGCAGACAACCGACATACAACTAAAACTGAAGGGGCAGAGTATTTGAAAGCCCTTTTACCCAACTCAACATGGATTTTAGGCACAGACAGGAACAAGTCCTGTGAATGTAGGCACTAACTGCCACCAGACTTTTGACAAATGTAACTGCAAAGATATGAAGGAAGCAGTATGGACTTATCAATGAAACTATACCAATGAAGAAGACAGAGAGGGCCAGCCAACTCTGGCATACAAGGTACAGTGATGATTAAGTGATTTCAAACCACTAAATCAAATCCCCATAATCAATCAGGGGTAAAAACGTGGCTGCAATAAATCTTTTCCTAGCCTCAAATGAGAAACATTACTTATTTCTAAAACAAAACCCTAGTTTTACTATTAATTGTTTTACAAGGTTATCTGCGTGAGGTTTAAAAGAGAGACAATCAAGAAACTAGCTTGATCTGTTTACCATGCATTGTTATAATATTCAGGATAATGGATGTCTTCTTTTTGGTGTTTGCGAATATCTATACCTGAGATTTCAGCTGATATAACTGAAGCTGAATAAAGTCCATGGCTACTTGCAAGTACTCAAGACCCCGATTAAGAGTGGGTGCACAGCAGTAAATGTATCATTAGCATAGAAATGGAATTGAGCATTAGGAGCATTATGGCCAAGGTTATTGATGTAGATAGTAAACAAAAGTGGACTTAAAACTGACCTCTGGGGCACATCATTAGAGACTTTCAGTGAGCTTGAGGAAATGCCATCAAGGTAAACACACTGAGGGGCGAATTCACAAAAGGATTGCGTGGCTTTTGCTGACGCTAAACCTGTGCAAATAAGACAAAAAGAAACTGTGTAATTCACAAAGCACTCGCAAAGGGTGAAATGCCCCGCTAACTGCGCCACCACGCAAATAGCGCCTCGGTGCTCCTGTGCTACTTGCACGTATTTAAATTAGGTAATATGCATACATTTGGCGCAAAATTGCCCCCTTTCTATGCAAATGAGCCTCATTGCAAAAACAGTCCAATTCACAAAGGTCGGCGCTAATTGCCACACGCAGTTAGAGTGAAATTATTAGCGTCTTCAGAGAGTTGGTGGTAACTGAAGCGCATTTATAAGGGGTGTCACGCCCAGACTTTATCACTTGTTGATTTAACTGAGAATTGAATTGAATTGACCTTGCAAATGTCTCTGCAACAATTCCACCTTTGTGTGACCTAAAAAATAAAATTGTCTGTAAATACAGTCTGTAAATAATATTTTGACATTATTATTATTATTACTATAGAACTTTAACACAGATTGCTTCACAAACAAAAGCAAATAAATCAGTACAACCAAACAATCAATACAACTCAATTTCTCACTCTGAAAATTTTTTCACTTATCTCACTAGTCAGCACAGTGGGCTTTATTTTGGCCTAAAGATTCAGCACCATGGACAGCCCCGCTCAAACTCATTTACAGTATTACCTCCGCCAAGGAGGTTATGATTTCGGTGCGTTTGTTTGTGTGTTTGTTTGTCTGTCTGCAGAATTACGGAAAAACTACTGGCCCGATTTTCATGAAACTTGGTGGAAGGGTGTAGCATGGGCCAAGGAAGAACCCATTACATTTTGGAGCAGATCCGTATATTGGTTGTGCTTGCACATTTGCATATCATAGAAGACTGGATTGGCCTTGGCGGAGGTCTGCGCTCTCCGAGTGCCCTTCTAGTTTATTTTGGGATGCAGTGAGATGCAATGACAAACAAAGGATGCAGTGACAGGATGCAATTGTGTCATGAAAAATAAATGAATAAAGCTCCCCTACATTCTCCTTTGTTCTCCGCTTCAAATCATGCCATCTTCTTTTGCAGTCTGAAGGTGTGCGTTTGGAAACACCAACAGCACTGACAGACTGGGATATTAAATCCCAAATATGGTTTCTCGCAGTCCCGGTTAAATTTCTTGCCTGACATTTTGAGGAATGCCTCTGCAGCGTGTCCGTCAGGACTTGCAGCTCGCGGTCTAAAAAATTAATTTTTCTCTAAGGCAACATTTATACTTTGCCACATTGATAATTGCAATCAGACGCAAAACAGGGGCAAATTGCACTCAGTTGCAACAGGTTATGGGCGTGTTTGCGCTGGCATTTCATTAGCGCAATATCTTTTGTGAATCGATCCTTGAGACGGAGCAAATAGCGGTTGCAAATGATACGTAATTCATGGTGCTATTAGCGGCCGCAATCCATTCTTTGTGAATTCGCCCCTGAGTTCTTCCAGAGAGATAATTCATGAACCATCCAACTGCATCACACGCAATGAAAAGGGCTACGCAAGATTTTTTGCTGTCAAGAGCGTCAGTGATATCATTTACCACCTTTAAAGCAGCAGTAAATGCTACTTTCTAAAGCCAGATTGCTGCTCAGATAGAATATCTTTATTATGCAAGAATTTCTTCAGCTGTTCACTAATCAGCGATTCAAGGATCTTGGCCAAAACAGACAGTTTGGAGATGGGCCTGTAGTTATTCAAAAGAGTTGGGTCACCACCTTTTAACAGTGGGAGGACATGGGCTGATTTCGCAATTTGGGAAATTTACTTTCTAATCTAAGCGTGAACCTCTGCGGGTTACACTATCCCGGAAAAACTCCTTGGAACTCCATGTGTATCGGAGGAGACACGTGTTAGTCCACATCCTAAGGGGGTTGCGCAATGATGGGGACCGTGGCGCACATCTGGAATTGTCAAAGACAAAATTGGGTGAAAATAGGGGAAAAAAAGATAACATAATGGTTCAGCAATGAAGTCAGCGGCCAATTTTAAAAGGGTCCAGGTGATCAGGGCCTGCTGATTTTCTAGGATCCAACTGCTTTTGGGCTTTACATACCTCAGCAATAGAGAATGGGATGAAACAAAATTTGCTATTTTTTCACCAATATTTACATCACAGATCGAAGGTCTCACTGAACATATGCATGCTATGGATTTTGTAGAACATTAGGTAGGATTGTTTAACCTTATAGACAAGTTAAAATTCTCTATAAAAATGCATTCGAATTTGTGCCAGGGGAGCATGTCCCCCTACATATGTGGGTTCACCCAGTGAATTCTGGCCACTGACACTACTGTACATGATGCATGTTTATCAACTATTTGAGTAACCAAATCATGCAAAAAACCTATGTACTTAATGTTACATTTGTGAATAATAAGTGGAATAGAATGACTGCAGCAGGAACTGGTGTGGAATTGAGTGGCCAACATCCGTAGAGGACCATAGGAAACATAGGACTTGACTTGATCAATGAATTCCTAAACAATAATTTCAAAGGTAATGTTTTCTTCAATAAAACACGTTATTGACAGTAGTAAACCTGTAATGTAATGGACATGGCGGGTTGTGAGGCCCTTAGAAATATTTTGTGATTACTGTCTACTTGTAATTGTGTAATTGTATGCATTTGGTAAGGAAGTAAAATAAAATGTATTCCATCTATATAAGTTTAATATTCACAGTACTAAATGAAATGTTTACTAATACAATAATCGTAGTAATCGTAGCTGCCAAATTAACAAGTGCTTCTTATAATATCAAAACAAATACAAAACCACTCTTATAATTGTATCCATTTGGGGGCATCCTGTTGGCTCAGTGGTTTAATGCGCGTACCATGTAAATGGGACGTCCTGGGTTCAAATCTGGCCTGTTACTTTTGTCATATGTCAACGGCCTCTCTCTCCCAATGATTCCTCTCTATCTGTACTTTGACCAGTCCAATACACCCTAAAATTACACCGTCCAAACAAAAAGATCAATAATCACTCCCCACATGTAATCAATATCATCATACTATAAAGCAAGGAATCTCTGTCTGTATGTGTGTCCTTCGCATATCTCGAGAACCGTTCGTCCGATCTACTTCACACTTGGCGGGTGTATTGCTGGGGACCAAGGATGTGCAATGTCGGATTTGGTGCAATTTGGACACGCGACATGTTCAATATTAATAAACTTTGAATAAACAAGCGAACAGCGCTCTGTGCAGCAGCGGGGCGAACGGGCACTGCACTAGTTCTTTGAATTTGCAGAAATGTTGAGTCCCTCCCGAGAGCCAGACGGCACGCTGTGCAGAAATGGGAGGTGCTTTTGGTCAGAGGCTTGACCAGTTCTTCACTGGTGTGGGACTGGGAGAGTTTAAGACACACTAGACACCGTGAGGCTGTAGCCGCAGACATCAGAGTATTTGTAGAGACATTCCAAAGCGAGGAGTTGTTCAAATGCCATCCTGGACAGTCGCACAGTGGTTATGAACAATTCACTCGGAGCACCAAACTGAAAGAGCCACAAAAATGGGCCTGGAAATCAAACAACTCTGGAGAGAGATTAACATTTGGAAAAATGCCTCATGTTCCTACAAATTTACAAGTATTACAGGGCAAAGAACTTGGTACAATGTGTAAACACTGAATGTTACTATTATTTCAAATTGTTTGTTACTGTCTTTGTCACAATTGACACAGCAGCCTTGTTTGTGGCATGCAGATTGTAGGGCCTCAACTGACTCTTTGTACAAATAAATGCTGCAGGATGTGGTACCTTATGCATTTGTTTTGTTCTGCAGAAGCAATTAGATCCAACATGCTCTGGTCAATGTACCTGGCATTGACAGACCGAGGAAATAGGTACATCAAGGCCCTGCCAGAATTCTGGTCCCTAGGACAATGGCCAACTTCTTGCCAGTAGGAGAGTATGCCATTACAAGGCCCCCAGTGGACTACATGCATCACATCTGGCACTTGTATGCCCATGCCAAAGGCCACTGTAGCTATCACACATCGGATGTGACTGTCAGTTTTTAAAAAGTCCTCCACAATTCGCTCTTGGCTGCCTCCATTAATGGACACGTGGAACATCTCCACCACCCTGCTGTGCACAGTGGGGGGCTCCTCCAGATAGGCGTCTTTTCCCAGCTCTGTCATTATGTCACAGTACAGCTGGAAAACCATTGACATAGTCCTGTAAAGAAATGTAAATAATATGGTAGCACTTTCAATACTGTGTTAATGTTATTAAATGTGTTAAATCCAACATGTGGCACTTGATACACAGTGTTAAATGCATATGAATTTTGCCTTAATGACCTGTGACATTCAAAACATGGCATCATTGGCTTTTCCAAAATTAGGTTTACCTGCAGTACACTATGACCTTCTCGGCCACTTTTCCACACCTTAGATTTTCTACCAACCACTGCACCTCAGGCAGGAAGTTGCCCATCTTGGATCTCTCAATGGAGAGGCTTATATTGTCCCTGAGAAATATTCGTAATATTGTGCATATCCCTTCAATTGTACCATGGGAAATGTCTTACATTGCATTACTTTAAATTCTGAATGTTATCTCTTCACCTCTGCTTGTCAGCCACCCCCACCATGGCTCTAAATGCACTACTTCAGGTGACATGAACACCAACTGCACCTGCCCCTGCAAAATGTCTACTTGTGCACACAACCACAGCCAGTTTGACTGTACTGCATTGCACGGACAGTTGTTACAGTATAATTAGCAGTTTTTGTATAAAAGATTCATTCTCATAAATTCAATGTAGCATGACTTTGCTTTAATAAGTCCTACATTGTATGACTCCTTGATCAGATCTCGTCACTTCAGTACTAGGAATGCCAAGTTCATTCCAGATCTTGACTTAGTCTTTCATTAGGGCCTTAAGGGGGTTGAATGACCACGGCCATATACCATTTGTCAGGTTGCATCTATGAAAGGCGTACACATTTAGAATTTAAACCCGCTTACCTATTCAGAGTTATGTCAAAATATCTATATGTAGAAGAAATAGGAAGGTGTAGCCCACCTTATCCAAAATGTTGTCTAACAGCCCAAAGCAAACACTTTTGCCAAGCCAGTTGGTAGTATGGTGAAAACATTTTGCCCACAAGACAAGGCTAGCAAAACCAATTGCTTTTCCTCCTTTAGAGTAAATTGAAACTGGCACGTTAAAATTTCTTCAAAATCCATCTTCATGCGGCATTAGCTTGAACTGTGCTCATCTGGAGTCATTGATAATAGAGCACATGATACACCGTACAGAGGTACAGCGTAATTATGGAATACAATGTGTGTTTACGCACTCTCATAGAATTAAAATAAACATTATTCATAAAACAGATTGATGCAAGGGGTACAAAATCCGTAGATTACACAGTCTTTGGTTTGGCCTGGCCATCCCGAGTTTTCACAATAATGCAGTAGGCCTAATTTGAGTGATATGCATTGACCAATGACTGGTACTCTACTTAGTCAAAAGCTATAAAATTCAGTCATTGAATTTGTTTCATGATTACTCTATGATGCTATATTATTCAATTAGTCCTTATTAAATAAAGACCAACAAAAAGAACATGACCATGACACAAAAAAATATGAAAGGTGTTGAGGAATTCAAAATGAAAACCCCCAGGCTGAACCCTATTTGAATTCAGGCTGAAGGTACAGCACTAGCAATCAGCTCTAAATGTTTTGGCTTGATATATATCATGCCCCTGGCAAAAAGGTACGAGCTACACTGATTTATTTCCCCCTATAACTTCCATTAATCCTCACTTACTCCTGGTGAGCATATTGTATTGAGGAGCAACCAACCAGTGATGGTCGTTCTCTAGCTTTTACCCTCCATCTGGCTCCCTAGGCTCCTACAGTCACAGCTAGCTTCACACGGAGGCTCTAGTGGCTTTAGTCTGAACATCCACTATCCCCTCTTCAATGAGCCTCATCCATCTACCCTGCCCAGCCTGCCAGGAGAGGTATTTGCAGCGCTAGGCTACTTCAAGACTGTTGTTGGTTTTGAAAGAAATAGCTGCGGTTTACAATGAGTGGTCATGAGTTGTGTTTCTGAAAATGAAGCTATGCATCTAAGCTAGCTGAACTCAAATACAACAAATCTGACAATCTGTATCGGGGCTTCCCGCCGATGTCAGAAACTGAGCTGCGTTGGAATCCTGGTAGCTCAGTGGGCTAGGGCGCGTACCATATAACCGCGACGTCCAGGCTTCAAATCTGTCCCAGAACCTTTGTCGCATGTCATCCCTCTCTCTCTTCCCCTTTCCTGTCTCTCTCACTGTACTGTCCAATAAACCAGAAATGCCATAAAACAAATCTTCAGAAACTGAGCTACATGTGCATCTAAGAAGCAAAAAACTATTGTGGTGAGCAGAAGTACAGAGGCTGTACTGTCCCATAGCACATTTGTGGTGTTGACATATAGTTCTTTATGAATACAAGAAGAGGTTTGCCAGATTTGTGTGAAAATACACAGCTAAGGTGCAGCTAATAAAACAACTTTGGTTATGGCTAAGGTAATGGTTAAGCTTGGGCAACTAAAACAACTTTGGTTAAACCTGCAATAAGCGATATACAGACTGATCTCACAGAAATGAAAATGTGAAATGAACACGACTTGTTAACAGCAAATTACGTGTTGGTGGAACGTAAAGTGTTAAATTTACGTTTTCCCAGCACGAAGCGGTTCCGTGAAGGAGCTGTGTTGCTGTTTTCACCTCTTTTCTAAAGCTTGTTGTCAAACTCCACTCTGGAACGAAGCTCCTCCCGGCCCATTCAGTGGCTTTTCATTTTTTTAAACTAGCTTGGCTCCTCCCTTGCTGTTTAAAAGCGGCTCTCACCCCCTCCCATTCCTGAAAAAAATCTCATAACGGCGGAATCAATGGAGCGAGCGAGTAAATTTAATAAACTTGCTATCTGCCTCTTCACTTGTCATTGTATGTGGCACACATAACCTTCAGCGGGAGAAATGCCTGGCAAAGCGACACTGGTGACCAGCAAGACGTAGGTAGCTTAGCTATTAGCCTTTATGCACGGTGCTTTGCAATGTTGTCCTTTGTAGGCCTCCATAGTGCAGTGGGCGTATATGGCTTTATTTACAAAGTTGTTGCAGTCTCTATCACCCTCTAGTGGTCAGAAAATTTAGCTTATTGCAGCTTTAAGGTTAGGGCTAAGCCTCTAATTCACCATATTCACACGGCGGCCATTTTCCTCTGATGTCACGCTCAGGGTGGGAAGCTCAAATGCTGTTATCAAAAGGATAATGTCATACTGCTGTGTTCCAGGTTGCAAGTCGTATAAACATAGGGAATCTGACAAATCGTTATCATTTCACCGCTTCCCGATTGATCAGCAACTGAAAAGACAATGGATAGTGAAAATCCGCAGGGACATCGGGCCATATTTCAAGGTAAAACAACATATTTGATAACCCATTAGCTGCCGTTAGACAACAGCTAACGTTAACATTCAACCACTTCCTAGCTAACATTACCGTTTGATAGTGTTACATGATACGATAGGAAAGGTCTGAAATATCAACACACATTTTGGACACATTTATTTAAGCCTGAAAGTAAAACGCACCGGATGTAATCAAGCTTGCAATGTAACGTTAACTGTCTTAATGTCTTTTCACCCGACCTCAGAAATGTTGTGGTTAAGTCAGTAATGTTATGTGACATTGTGCTCACTGGAACACATATTTCTAAATATGTGTCCAAGATGTGCGTTGATATTTCAGAATTAATTTACGCCTTTCCTATCGAATCATGTAACACTATCAAACGGTAATGTTAGCTAGGAAGTGGTTGAATGCTAACGTTAGCTGTTGTCTAACGGCAGCTAATGGGTTATCAAATATGTTGTTTTACCTTGAAATATGGCCCGATGTCCCTGCGGATTTTCACTATCCATTGTCTTTTCAGTTGCTGATCAATCGGGAAGCGGTGAAATGATAACGATTTGTCAGATTCCCTACGTTTATACGACTTGCAACCTGGAACACAGCAGTATGACATTATTCTTTTGATAACAGCATTTGAGCTTCCCACCCTGAGCGTGACGTCAGAGGAAAATGGCCGCCATGTGAATATGGTGAATGGCTCTGATCATCATAGCCATCCCAGGGGTGGCAGCATAAAAGGTCACAATAAACTTGATGGCTCCAATCTGCATCCTGCTCAAGGTCATCCATGAAAATGCCACTTCAGCCTAAGCAAACCACAAGGCAGCAGATGGGAGAAACATAGTTGAAACATGGTTGAATTGCATTTTCAAGAACACAGGTGAGCTCTAAGGGAGGAAGGAAACGATTGCCTTCTGGTTGGTCAATCCTCTGAACTCCCAGCTCTCTGTGGTTAACAGATCCCAGTGGTCACTAATAGGTTATTTGGCCTACATAGTCAAGCCATTTAATCTAAGTTGTTCTTAAAAATCTATATGACATACTGTATGTACTGTTGTTTCTCTCTGTATTGCTTTGTCATATAATTACTTTATTTAGTCTCTATTTAATACATGTTTTTTTCATTATCCCTGTCCGAAATGGTGCTCCTGTAAGAGAACTCAATTTCAGTGCGCTACCCTGGTAAAGTTGCCCTTTGAAATAACAAAATGATTATTATTTGTCGGAGAACAGTGTCATTGGGATTATGAACATATTGACTGAAAAGTGAGATGGTTTAATAAACATGGTTTGAGGGCAGTGTGAGGTCATCTGAAAAGGAGAGGGAAAGTGTCATGTCAAAAGGGATGAAAGGTCAGGTCATCAAGCCCCACTGGGCATTCAGATATAGGTCACACTGGATTTACAGTCTTAGGTTTAGTCCTTGCTACTCTGGAATCATGTGGCAGAAATGGTTTCTTATCTTTGTAGGCTGTGTGTGACCTACACAAAAATGGAAAACAAAAAAGGGCCACGCCTCTTGGGATGTTTTTTCTCATTTCAAATCTAATTACTTTGTTGCTACTCACTGGTGTGCTATGCATATCCGAGCCATAAATTCCCACTCAAAAGGCATAAACCAGGCATGCATGAAGAGTGGAGGTGCATATGGCTGAAAGCAGATTCTCAGTAAATAGTAAAAGGTAGGTCCCTCATGAGGAAGTTTTAATAAGATATGCAGCGTGACCTTGAGGGTGGTTTATATTACTGCGTGTGAATGTCATTGATTTTTCCATGGTCATTAAATTTTCATACCTGAAAATATTGGGTGTGAGTCCTATGAATACATAGAGCCAGGATCTATACATTAGAGTGATCATGCAACTTCCTAACGACTTATTTTCACTTAATGAGAAAGTGAGGATTTATGTTATTGAGCTCTGCTCTTGCCCTTGGCTTTATTGATACCTAAATCTATCTATTCACTGCTTCTAATGGAAACAATCCTACTAATAATTAATCACCATGAATGAAAGTCCAGACCACCTGCCGCTCATGAAAATGATTGACACTCTTACCAACAACCACAATGTCTACTAAAGTTATGCCAGTACGAATCAGACAAGGCAAGATGTTTGGAACATCTCAGCTATTCCACCAATGCTGGGCTTCCTCCTGTAGGAGGTTTCACGTGGGTTGGACGAAGAGCTTGGCTTGGGACTAAAAATGTAAAGCCTGTCCAGATGCAAACCTGAATACCTGTTCTAGCTCAAACTGAACCCAATGGGTAAAATCTAACCGCAGAAATTGCAAATTTCCTGGCAATTACATAAGAAAGTCAGTCTGATCCTCTAGCTGTTTGTATAGAGGAAGAGATCAGGGTTAGACCAATATATGGTCCAATATTGACCTTTTATTAAAATGGGAGCTGGTCCAGTCTGATATGATGGATATGATGCGGTTTTATTGTAGAACGAATCAATACTACTCTGGTTGTCTATGGGAAGCCCTTAACCTGAATTGGTTCCAGCGCAACATTTTGATCAGAAGTGTGCATGAATATTTTGTGTTATTATTAGGGTTTCCAGCCCATAGGACTGACACCCTAGTGTTTTTGTGCTGGTTTATTATTCTTTTTCTTCTTTTGCCATTTCTCAAATTGAGGAATTTGGCAGGATGATGGATAAAGATTTGCAAATGCTGCCCAATAAATATGACCACCATAAGTAAAGGTCCAAATTTTAATCCTTTGAAAGGCTCCCGAATCCGATTGACTCCACCGAGTGTGCTACAAATTTGCCAATTGGACTTTGCCACCAAAGTCCACCATAATGAATTTTTTGCTATTTGCATTTTTTACTTACTTACTGCCCTTTATGCCTACTGGCATGTAGGGCAGCAACAAAGGATCTCCACTCCTGTCTGTTTTGGGCGAACTTTTGGATGGTACCCCAGGTCTGCTTCAGGGCTTTCAGATCTCTCTCCACTGTTCGACGCCAGGTTTCTTTGGGTCTTCCTCTCTTACGCCTTCCTTCTGGTGTCCAGTGTAGGGAAGTTCTTGTGATGTCATCCTGTTTTCTTCGCATGATGTGACCAATCCATCTCCACCGCCTTCTCTTGATGATGGTGTCAATGCTCTCTTGATTGGTCCGAGCAAGTAGTTGTTGATTGGAGATGGTGTTAGGCCAGAAGATACGCAGGAGTTTTCTGAGGCTCCTTGTGTGGAATGTTGACAGCTTGGAGAGGTCGCTCTCTATCATTCTCCAGCATTCTGAGCCGTATAGCAGGGTAGAAAGAACACAGCTCTGGTACAGTTTTAGCTTGGTGTTGATGCTGTACTGGGGGGACTTCCACACATTGTTCAGCATTCTGAAGGTGTTTCTGGCCTTGCTGAGTCGGCTTTTGATGTCACTGCCTGTTCCTCCATCATATCTAACAGTGCTTCCAAGATATATAAACTCTTCTATTGTGGGTAGGTTTGTTCCATCTACTTGTATCAGTGGGGGATTTTGTGCGTTCAAGGTCATTACCT
The DNA here is from genome assembly GCF_048128805.1 of Centroberyx gerrardi. Lineage (NCBI taxonomy): Eukaryota > Metazoa > Chordata > Actinopteri > Beryciformes > Berycidae > Centroberyx > Centroberyx gerrardi. Next base: position 31,196,417 of record NC_136006.1, on the reverse strand, counting down.
CCGTTTTCTTCAAGCTAATTTTCAGTCCTATTTGTTGTGCAAAGGTGTTGAGACGGGATGTTTTTTCTTGCATATGGTGATGGGTATGGGAGACCAGTGCCAAGTCGTCTGCGAAGTCGAGGTTTTCAAGTGTTGAAAAGAGCGTCCATCTGATGCCTCTAGGTTGGTCTTCAGTTGTTCTTTGCATCACCCAGTCTATGACCATATTGAAGAGTAATGCTGACATCACGCATCCTTGCCTCACTCCTGTCTTGACTCGAAAGTGTGGTTGCTGTTTCCTACTTGGCATGTGAAGTTGGTGTAAAAACTCTTTATGATGAGGACGATCTGTTGTGGGATCCCATATATGCGCAGTATGCGCCATAAACTGTCCCTGTGAATGCTGTCAAAGGCCTTCTCAAAGTCCACAAAGTTGATGTAGAGCTGTCTTTGCCATTCTGTGCACTGCTCTATGATGTTGCGCAGAGTGAAAATCTGGTCAGCACAACCTCTTCCTCTCCGAAAACCTTCTTGTCCTTTCCTGAGTTGTTTGTCTACTGCGTCTGAGATTCTTTGTACGATGACTTTTGCAAGGATTTTGCTTGGAATTGACAAAAGGGTGATTCCACGCCAGTTGTCGCAGTTATTCAGGGCACCCTTCTTGGGGATCTTTACGATTACACCCTTTGACCAGTTATCTGGTATCTTCTTCCCCTCCTATATGACTGTGAAGAGTGGCTGAAGCAGTTTGGCTGAAAGCTCTGGATGTACCTTGAACAGCTCTGCATTCAGGTTGTCCTGTCCGGGGGCTTTTCCATTTTTGAGGGATCTGATTGCCGAGATGATTCTTTTTCATCTGGTGGTGCAGTATTAACATCAAGGACAGTCTCTGGTTCCTGTATCTCGGCTTCTGCTGTTGGTGGTGGTCTATTCAGGACCTTGCTGAAGTGTTCCGCCCATCTTGCCTCTACTTCTGCCTCTGATGTAAGAGTTCGCCCTGTGATCGACGTATCTGCTGTTCCATGATACCTACCACAGACTATCCTAGTGATCTTGTACACCTTCCCTTGTTCCCCTCTGTTTGCTGCTCCTTCTGCCTGGTTTGCAAGACTGTTTACATACACCCTCTTGTTTTCTCTTGCCATCCTCTTTACTGTTCTATCAGCTTCCCTATATTGTAGTTTGTATTTATTTTGCATCCTTTCCGACTTGGCCTCCACTAGCTTCTTCTTAAGGGCTCTCCTATCTGCTATGGCTTTCCAGGTGTCTGCTGTAATCCACTCCTTTCTGTTCTTTTGCTTTATTCCTAGGCAAGCTTTGCTGCTTTTGGAGTATGCAGTTTTGACCTGTTCCCACTTGATGTTAGCATCACTTGGGCCTGTCTCCATGTAGTCCCTAGTGTCTGCCAGAGCTTGGAATCTGTTCTTCAGATGTAGAATAAAAGCACTCTTCACTCTGGGCTCACGTAGTTTCTCCACATCAAGATGTTGCCGTCCTGTTGTTTTTTGCCCGGCTCTCCTCAGTTTTAACGTCAGTGCTGCTGTGACTAGGTGATGGTCACTGCCGACATCAGCTCCCCTCCTGACTCTGACGTCCAAAAGTGATCATCTCCAGGTGCCATTGATCATTAGATGGTCTATCTGATTTCTGTCCCTTCCATTAGGGGAACACCAGGTGAGCTTGTGGATGTCGCGATGTGGGAAAAGGGTGCCTCCGATGACAAGGTCATAGGTGGTACAGAGTTCTAACAGCCTCTCTCCATTTTCATTCATGATGCCGCAGCCCTCCCTCCCCATGGCCTTGTCGTAGTTTTTGTTATCCTTTCCTACTTTTGCATTCAAATCCCCCATTATTATATTCATATCATGTCGTGGAGTGTCTTCTAATTCTGCTTGTAACTGGTCATAGAATTCAAACTTTGTTTCGTCACTGTCATTTGTTGGGGCATAGCACTGAATGATGGTGATGTTGATGTGTTTCCCCCATAATCTGACCTTCATGAGTCTGCTGTTGACAGGTTTCCATTCTATCAGACATTTCTCCATTCCTTTTTTTAGGATGATGGCTACCCCCTCATGGTGTTGGTTGTCATCTCTTCCAGAGTACAGAACTGTCTCTCCTGTGTGGGTTCTGTGTCTCCCTGATCCCGTCCATCTACTCTCGCTGATTCCAAGAATGTGCAGGTTGTAATTTCTCATCTCCATTGTCACTTGAGCGAGCTTACTTGTTTCGTACAAGGTTCGCACATTCCAGAATCCAATCCTGGTCTTGCATTTGGTGTTGAGGACCTCCACCTTCTTGTCAGCAGCTTCCTTACAGCTTTCACTACTGACATTCATTTGAGTATCTTCCGATGACTCTGGAAGCCCATTACACACAGTAGTGTTTGTTTCCTTTGATGCTGTTTCTGTAACAGTGTTTTTTCTACGGGACTGGGTTGTTAGCCCTGTGCCCAACCCCCAACCTGGAGGACCAGTGGATTGCCTCTTTGTCAGGCCTCTACCCTTCGACCTGACCGACTTGGGTGTCCCTACCAGGAGACTAAGCTCCTGCCGGTATAGCTCTTGGGGTCATTGAGGCACACAAGCCCCCCGACCACAACAAGGTGGCAGTCCTTCGGGGGGATTTGCATTTTTTTAATAACAGTTTTTTCCCTAAGGTCCGTTAGAGTGTGGAGTATGTAACTTATACTAATAGTATAAGTATGTAACTTATACTAATGCAAGTTCTTGGCCTACACGAGCTGTGTGCTTACATAGTGCACACACAATACACAATACACAACACACAATAGTGTAACAGGCTCATTCGGATCAACCATATGGCACCATCAACCAATGAACTTCACAACGGGCATGGCCTAACACAAAATTGGTCATAACTCATAGACTGTTTGTCCAATCATCACAAAACTTAGCACAAATGTTGACCACAGCTCAAGGATCATGTGTGCAGAAGCATTTCATTTTAAAACCAACCTATAGAGGGTGTCACAAATATCTTTTTTTTTTTTATCTCAGAACAAATGATATGATATTTGGTACATATGCTTTAGGTCCTATAGTTACAGCTATATTATGAAGTTTGGTTGTGATTGGTCAAAGTGGTCATGGCCTATAACTCCAGGTGGGTTCTAATTATCACTATGAAACTTGTTGAACTCTTCAAAAACTCAACCTTAAAAATGCATTCCAAATCACATGCAAACCCGTCATAGCTGGACTTAATGGCAACACTTGGAATATTGAGGCAGCTTTCATAGCAATGTTTTATCACGTCTTGGGTTTTCCACCATTTTGAATTTTTGAAAAATCACTTTTTGCACAACTCGGCCATTCATCTGATTCACACAAAACTTGGTGGGGACAATCTTGTGACAATCCTCCATAAAAGTTACAGAAAGATAATTGATAGGCTAAATGGTTTGGCTTTTAGCAACCAATGAACTTTTAATGAAACATGCCCTAACACAAAATTGGCCATAACTTGTTGACCATTCATCTAATCAAACCCATATTGGAAACACGTTGAGGAGTGAGCATGCCCACAAGTGTTTTGACTTCTACCACCAGTGGGTGCTACAAATGCAAAAAGTTTATATCTCAAAATTGACTGTATAGATTTTTGTGAAATTTTGTTGACATGCTCTAGGATCATGTCCAAGTTGACTTATGAAATTTGGTCGTGATTGAGGAAAGTGGGTGTGACTTAATAACCAAATGATGCTATTAAAATGAAAACTTCATGTATTCTGTGAATTTATTTTCTTTTGCAAAGTGTGCTTGGACCCCTCAATTGCCACTTGTGGCTATATTTATTATTATTTAAATACAATGCTGGGGAGAATACTATAAAGATATTGAATATCGGCACAAAATATTGGCTTCAATCGAAAAATATTGGTATTGGTATGGTCCTTCAAAAACCCATACTGGTCAAACCCTAGAAGAGCGCCCTTGCGATTTTTCCATAGCTCATACCACAGTCAAGGTGAGTGCTTGTCTGTATTTTCTTCACCAGTTTAAAATAAGCAGCTTTTTAGATGAAGAAGCACAATTGGAGTGCATTGGGTTTTCAAACCAACTTCACTGGTGCTCATAGGTGGGGAGGAACAGAGTGGAAAACAAAACAATGGAAGAAATATGCTCCAAATAAAGACGTTTTACATTTGACTCACAGTTGTGCCTGGACCTGGATTTATATACTTGCCTGATGTTAGAAGAATATTTTTAATTTTATTTTGTAAGCAATTTTTTTAATTGCCCTCTATGGCTCAATGGGTAGATCATGATACTAACACTGCCAGGGTTTTTTCTTTTTTTTTTTCACCTTTATTTATTCAGGGGGAGTTTCACTGAAAGCAATGCTCTCTTTTTCAGGAACGCCCTGATCACATTCACACACATTCACACCTGGAAGCTGACCAGTACAACCACAGTCTGATCTGCTGGCCACTGAGCAGCTCCACTGGAGCGGTTGGGGTTAAGGGCCTTGCTCAAGGGCACCTCAGTGGTGGTAATGAGGGAGGGGCAAGCGCGGGTTAGGGGTTCCCATGTGGCCCACTCACATTAAAAATGTATGCATGTATGTTATGTGAATCGGACAACAATTTTTTCCTCTAAAAATACTAACTTGATGGAGAAAAATGTGAAGGAGAGAACTGTATTCTTTACATGTACTTTATTTATAAAAAAAAACCCATGCCAGCTACTACTCCTTCCCCTTAAAGGGTCTTAAAATCACTAATGCAAATACGGACCATCCTCCACACGAGTAAATCAGCAAACCAAACCTTTACCACCACGGCTCACCCCGTTTTGAGAAAGCAGCATTTCACACCACATTGTCAGTGTTAATGCTGGGCCACGCTTGACAAGTCGTCACGTCTTCTGACCTAAGCCCTACTGTAAAATCATTTGGACACACATTCCAGCAAGGCTGAGTCAGTGGAAGAAGCATCACTCCCATGGAAGAATCACAGGAATGAGCTCAGCAAAAGGGACCCAGCCCCGGATGATTTGATGATGTTAAAATAAACCCATACACTGCAGGTCTGTGAACATGCCTGTGACGTGATAAAGCACGCTGCACTTCGATACATAGGTGAGAAAATGTGTCCTCGCACATTTTTTCCACACCCACGCACCCATTTGTTGAAAAGGGGCAGGAGTTCATTGGCTCTTCTTTAACGGTGGCCGTGAATTGTGCCAAGAAAATCCCAGGACTGAGTGAAGCCTGCTGGTTCTGTTTAATTATCAACACACACACACACACACACACACACACACACACGACAGGGTGGAGTTGCAGTGCCACACATCCAAAACCCAATTCTCTGGAGACATGAGTCACAGATGTTCATACCACACAAACCCTTCCTCCGCTTGTTTCCTCTTATTATCTTGCCCCACTCCATGTTGGACAGTAGTTGCTGCTGATCCTGCGCTTTCACTTCTCCCTCTTTTCTTGTTTTCACTGAAGGCCACTGTATATTTGCTGCAGAAATTAATATCAGGGCCGGTGGCTCTAAGGCGCATACCATGTAACCGGGACGTCTGGGGTTTGAATCGGGCCCAGGACCTTTGTCACATGTCATCCTCCTCTCTCCCCCGGTCTTTCCTGTCTCTCTCCACTTTCAAGACTTTATTGTCTAATAAAGGCAAAAAAATAGTCAAGTAAAGCAACAAATAGCACCAGAAGCAGACAGCATTAACAGGTCTCATCTGAAGGACTAAATTCAGAGCTTCCTTGAATTTAAACCCATACAATGAACACAGGAGATTACTTTATGCAAAGGAATATATTTATTACTAGACTAAGGTACCATAATCAGGTGAAACAAGTAAATAAAATGCATATAAGAGGTAGATGTATGATTGAATCATGGTGATGAATGAATAGTAATACATGAATAGATGACACAATTGCAGAAGCTGAACAATGGAAGATATAAATCAGCTAAGAGATGGATAATAAAGAGGTGAAAATATCGTCTGAGAACACTTAATTATGAACTTTGAATAACAGAAAAGTCAATGACTTAATTTTTCGTCACTGCCACTTCTGGATTCTCTGAATTATGGTTACCTGTTTAATCTCCATGCGTCCCCACTTGCGTGCAGTTTAAATAAACAAACAATACAAAGCTGCATCAAGTTTGCATTTGTATGCAGCGAAGTGTTCCACTGTGTTTCTATTTCAGGCAAGCTTGGCTTCACTGTTAGTGTACCACCCCCTTTACTGTAGTTTCTATTCCAACCTCTCCTTCCATTTTCTATCTCTTTACCCTTGGTGCTAAGTCCTGTTCAGTCCTTCATCCCCTCCCCCACTCCCTCTGCCTCTTCATGAGGCGTCTCTCTCTCTCTCTCTCTCTAGAATTATGTTCCTGCTGTGTGTTTTTTAATGTGTGTGTGTAGGTGTTTGCCAATTTATTGTGTTTTTATTACAATGGGATCTGGTCCAGTCAGTGCGTTACACCTCCAATATGATGGATATGATGCAGTTTTATTGATTACATAATTATTGTAGAATTGATCATTACTACACTGGTTGTTTATGGGAAGCCCTTCACCTGAACTGATCTGAGACATTTTTATCAGATTTGATCAAAAGTATTCATGAATATGTTTATTGTATTTGCTAGAATTCGTATTCTTTCTTCCTTCTTTCTTCTTTCTCTCCGCTAAATGTATCTGCAGCTCAGAAAATCTAAGTCCTACAGCAACCATATTTGACAGGTGGTCTCCTATGGCCCACGCATATTGGCCAGATGGTGGCGCTGTAACAAGCAACTTTACGGTTTGGACAATAACTTCTGAACCATTAGTCATAGAGAGAAAATTCCCTATATCCTAGATTCTTTGTAAGGTTTTTGCTATAATATAGTCCTATATATATTTGCTATAGTCCAACCCATATCACTTTAAATGACCGCTGTTGGATTTTCTGCCATTATGAATTAAAAATTCAATTCAATTCAATTATCGCAAATCCTCCTAGGCCGTTCATCTGTTTCACACAAAACTTGGTGGGGACCATCTTCCATAAAAGTTGCATAAAGATAGGCCAAATGGTTTGGTTTTTATCAACCAATGAACTTTTAGCTAAACAAAGACTAACACAAAATTGGCCATACACTGACCATTCATCTAATCAAACCAAAATTTGAAACACGTTTACGATTTTTATGAAATTTTGTTGAAATGTTGACAGGATCATCTCCAAGTCGACTTATGAAATATGGTCGTGATTGATGAACATAGACATGGCTTATTGCATAACCAAATCTCCATAGAAATTAAAATAAATACTTCAAAAATTCATAAAAAAATAAGCCATATGTCCAACAGAGTTGAAATTTTCAGGACATGTCGGCTGACGTGAGATAAATCTTTCGTACACTGGTACCTACCCCCGATTCTGAAGTTGCCCCCCTCTGTTTATAGCAAAAACTGATTGTGATCCCACAGTGTTGTCCTCCTAAGTCGTCTGTTTATTTTTAAATTGTCATACTTTAATTAGTAAACTAGTAAAAATTAGTAAAAATCTTAATGATGTCTTGATATGATTAATGTGGGGCACTAATACAGTTAAAGTACTAATACAGTTAAAAGTATTCTTTCTGAGGCTTTCAACAGGTTGGACTATCACCAAACTCCCTTTGCTTTGTTTCCCCACACTAGCACACTAAAGTGGAAGTTAGCAGAGTGGAACTCACAATCTTGCACAAGATTGTGAGTCCCTGCATCACTAAGTCATGAATAACCAACTAACAAAAATCAGGTAGTACTGTCAGGATGTGTAAGTGATCATTTTGAAGTTTCATGAAAGAGTAAATCACATAGTGCAGAAAACTCTTCTCTATGGGTTGAAACTGTAAAGCATATTGCACTTCTGGCCACACCCCAATCAAAGGCAAAATACCTGATTTGACATCACTGATTGGGGTGTGGCCAGAAGTGCAACATGCTTTAACATTTCAACCCATCCTTTGCTACGCTCCTGGCTAGGAGACTCTTATTGTTTAAATGGAAAGAAAGATTTCCTCCAACTTTCAATCTATGGATTAGAGATCTTATGTATCATCTGACCCCAGAGAAAATGTGTTATGCTACAAGAGGCTGTGCCCTCAACTTCCACACCATTTGGCAACCAGTTCTGGATCAGGTAGAAAAGATGGATGCCTCAGAAATTTCAAACTTGTAAATATAAACCCCCGCCACGTAACCACATACAGTCGTGTCAATCGTATCAATCATAGGCTGCAGTATCACAATACTTCTCCCTTAAGTAAGTTTCTCCTCAGTAAAACCGTAACAGGAGTTTGGCTCAGTAGGTAAAGCATCAGCCTCTCATGTTTTTACTTTTAGAGGAGCGATGTTATCAATGAGATTGCTGACTGTACAGTTAAAATGTTCCACAAGATCATGCACTGGTGACATAATGGGCAATGTGTGGCTTAATATTAGGCTATATATATATCATTGAATATGTATCATTAATATGTATTTTAACCTTTTTAAGCTTGAGGAACACATCAAAAAGAACACAGAAATGATCAGAAATGGCAACATCCATGACAGAGGTTGCATTAACGGTGAGTCCTTTAGCGATAATCAAGTCCAGAGTGTGTCCTTGGTTATGGGTGGGTCCGGATATGTGCTGGGAAAAACCAAAAGAGTCTAATAGACAGAGAAACTCTCTTGCATCACGGTCCATTGGGTTATCAATATGCAAGTTAAAATCAATATGATGATAGAGTCAAAGTCTATGGAGATTTTGTAGAGTAGTTCAGAAAATTCAGCAATGTTTGAGTTTGAGTGTCACCAATAAGATTATTGACCATAAACGTTTTGCCAGTTAAAGACCTAGCATTCAGTTTGTAAGTTATTTAAATTTGACTTCCTGTGTGTAGTATCTTTATGAATCAGAATCAGAATCCTTTTATTGGCCTTTTATTTATTTATTTGCACATACAAGGAATTTAGCTTGGTGGTTGCATGTGTACTTTTAAAGACAGAAAGAATAAAACACAATATAAACCAATAAAAACAGTATATAAAAAACAAGAAAAACTGTATATTTATAAAACAGTATATAAACAACTCAAAAACAAAATAGAAACAGTAGAAGAAAAGATGAGATCAAAGACGAATACAGAATATAGTTATTGCACTGTAAGTAATTGCACTGTTTGAATATTGCACTATGTTTGATAAAATAAAATAGATAGCAGTGAGTGGTAGTGATGTGTGGTAATGATGGCCTATTGTTTACTATAACAAGAATGTTGGAGACAGACAGTAGTATTAGTATGGATCGGACTCACCGGACGTCAGATGGATGCCAGACAGAAGTTGATGTTTTCACCTTGCATCAGAGCCCCGGTTCTGCTTGGATGAAGCCCGTCCCATTTCAGAAAAGAAGGCCTGGCCCAGAAAAGGTCAAAGTTGTTTATGAAAGGGATCCCAATAGAAAAACAATGATGCTGAATAATTCAGGTTGTTTTCAGCCTTATTTTCCTATTTTTTGCAATCATGACCATTGATTGTGTGACAATTTCATAATACTTCACTGTAGAGCGTTCATACTTCCAGGTGGCCGGGAGTGCTTCTGTCAAATACACACACACACACACACACACAGGACCAGTGGTTATCTCCAACAGTTGAATCCAAAAAGCGATTAAAACACATCCTTTCAACACAATAACACTGTGCTGGCAGCTAGCTACCGTTGTTAGCATAGCTTCGTTGTAGTGGAAAAGCTGATACCTAGCTAGCTCAGCTAACCGGCACCTACCCACATCGCTCTTCATCCCATTCCTCTCCATCAATACTCACCAACGGGTGAAAGCCAGCCCCAGATTCACTCTCGTTTTGGAATGAGCCTCAACTTTGAAAGTTGTGTTTACAAGCCACAACCGGCAAAATGCTACTCAGTATGCCTTTAACTAGCAGAAAGTGAATTTTTAAAGCTAGAAATTTCAGCAGCTGGCCAAGTAATCATTGAGTCAATGATAAAAACAACAACATTGTCAACCCCCTGCAGATATATTATGGTCATTTTGTGCTATGGGGAGGTAAAAACCTTACTTATTGCCCCCTTAAGCTGGCTATTCGCAAATGCGGCCAGTAGAATTAAGATAGCCATGGACAAAATGTACAACCATTTGACTGGTGGCTATTGTTAATTTCAAGTCCTGGTCACTTCTATACTCATTAACACCTTAGTAAAAGCGTAATGAGGAGTGTGAAAATGACAGAGTACTGAGAAAATACAGTTTAACACAACCACATAACATAGATCTTGGTCATGATAATGACATAGCCAGGTAATGATATGGCCACAGTGGCCAGTGAACTAGGCTGTCCTCTGAAATTATTTATTCAAATGGCTAGTAGATTTAATAGTGTGTGATTTGATTCTGTCCCTTTAGTTCTCTTCATGAGGATATTTTTATTAGCCTACCTGGCCAACCTGTGAAACAACGAGTGGGGAAAGTTATGACAGTTAAAATGGAAGGCATGTAATATTTTTTCTGTATAAATAAAGGTACTAAGGATATCTAGCCTGCTCCAGACAAAGGGGAGTAGATGACACAGCATATCCATTCGAAGCCTGTCCTGTTTCCCACTGTGCTGTAGCCACTGGATGCTGTCAGCAGCAATCAGATAGCACTTTGAACTGGTGGGGGATGTCTCTCCTGGGGTATCAGCACATACCATACTGCTTTTGTTGTTTGCGATCCTTTTTTACCTCCACATTCATGTTCTACACTAATTTAGATCAGTGTGGTTTGTTTATCTAAAATGAAAATCAACAGCATCAAATATTGAGGTACTGTGCGGTGCAATGGATCACAGTCATCTTCTTCTTACCTGGATGGATCTAATGTTCAGTTCTAACAACTATTCCTCCACAGCACAAAATGACACATATATGAGTGCTCGTGTTTACAGCAATTAGCATCTTGAAAATAATGACAGTGTGCACTGTTGCATGGCAAAGAGCATTAGCGGCAGTCGACGCCATTAGTGGCTCATTTGGAGTGAAGAGGGGAGGCACTAAATGTCGAGCCCCGGGGCGAGCCTGCAAATTAAGTGCTTGCGTTCCCGCAAGACGGGGATCCTCTCCCTCATTTGAGGTCTCATTATGCATTTACTATGTTGGAACAGCTGGAGGGCAAGGAAGCCATTGTGGCCCACTGGAAGTACAGACAGAGAGAGAGACAGTCGTCCCACCATGTTGCTGCCACGACTGCAAATGCAGGTAGTCTACTTGACTACTGTACTTAAAGCAATATTCCACTTAGTTTTAAATTGGGGGTTATTCGGCACTTGACCGCCATGAAAACCAGAATATAAACTAATCACCAAGATCGGATGCAGCTGGACGAGTTTGTAGCGTTCGGATTTCCATTCATTTGAATGAGGCCATGGAAATAACCTGAAAACTGGCATTTAACACATTTGTGAACAGATTCGACAACATATCCCGCTTTTAAGACAATAAAGCATCCTGGGTCCTTCATCACTTTGCATTTCTATTCAATTCTATACTTAACTGCCATTTCAACAGAGTTGATTGGAAATTAGTGCAGTGCAGCTCAGGGAACCATACAATACAGCCTTGACACACACAGCCATGGTTTACATTCATACAAAAGGATAAAAGGATTAAAAAAAGAAAATGTACACAAAAGGACTCAATAGACAACAGTAAGTTAAAAAGATAAAATGAGTGAGGTAGGATGTAACAGAGCTGTAAAGTACCTGTATAAAGTGCAACAGTATTTAATAAAAAGTACAAGATAAAAGGATGAAGTAGGTTTAAGAATATATCTATATATGTATATACACATATACACACACTGTATATACATACACATCTACACATACACATACATATATATATATATGTATACATTATGTACACACACACCATAGAACAGGGCCATAAAGTGCACATGTGCGATAAGCTTAATGCTGCATTCCATTGTACTCGGAACTTGGAGAAAAACGACTTCCGACATGGAAAAGTGCAACAGAGCAGGTCGTTCAAGTCGGAGTTCCCTGTCGGAAATTCACAGCATCAATTTGTACTTAATAAAATTTGATTTTACTTGATATGTAGTTTTTGTGTTATGAAAACGTGTTGTAACAACTTTGAAGTTTCCATTTGTAACGTAATTCAGTTGACTTGTGCTTCATTACTAGATAGAAGTCTTTGCTGTATGAACTAGCCTGCTAACGTAGGCTAACTAGATCATTGTCAGATAGATAACGTTAACGTTAATGGGCAATGGCTGTTGAGTCCATGTTTTCCTGAGAAAACGCACTGGAAGGCATTTTTGATTGGAAGTCGGTAATTCCAACTCAGAACTATCGACTTCCGACTTCCAGTGGAGTGTGACATAAGAGTTCAGCATGCGGATATCAACAGGGTAGCTACTGGTTTTAAATCTACTGGTTTTTGGTTTACACTAAAATTTCAAGGGCTTCTTTCTGCCGCCATTTTGCTCCGATGTTCAACAATCACAAAGGGAGAAATCTATCATAGAAGAGGCAGAGATACCAGTTTCTTCAGCGACAGTAGCCTCAGGAATCCATCATGCAACGCATTTGAGGGGCGCGACTCTCACTTTTATGGTGTTGATTGATCTCTGTGTGTTTCAATCAGTGGCTATGCAGAATATTCTTTGTTAGATGTTTGGGTTTAAATGACACATTTATTGCCATTAGGAATATGATATTTGTTGTTTAATCTAAGTGAATAAAATACATATATTCAGGACATGATGACATGGCTGCCGGTCAATCAGCAATGAGAAAGCTTACCTATACCCTTTCTGTATGAAATGTTAGTGTTTTGTGATTTGTTCATTTGTGTCATGAAATGCGGTTGTGTTTTATGATTTCTTAATTTGTTTGCTGAAATGCGGTGGTGTTTTGTGATTTGATCATTTGTTTTGCGACCTGTTCATTTGTTTTCTATTTTGGTCATTTGTTTTGTGAAACGTTGATATGTTTTCTGATTTGGTAATTTATTTTCGATTTTGTTCATTTGTTTGGTGAAATGGTGAATGTGGTGAAATGTGGTAGAATTTTGCACTTCTAGGCCACCGTAAATTATGAATAACCTTTATATTGTGGTTCACAAAGTGGGTCAGATGAACTAATTTTCTTCATAATTTTCTTTATACATAAGACTATTTTGACTATTCTGATCAAAGGTTTCACTCTCTCCTCTGTCATCTCTCCACCTACAGTAGAGGCGGTTATGCAGGACTAAATTGAATTATCTAAAATACCTTTTCATGTGTGAAATATTAGCAAACAGGAGTCTGTGGCCAAATGTAGGCTACATGTTTAGAGGTCCTAGTCGTGGACAGCCGTTTCTCTCCCTCCATGGAGTAGATGACAACGGGAGGGCGCTGTATTTCCACTAGGGAGCCTGGGCGGCCATCAGTGAGGACAGAGAAACTGTTAAGCCAACCAGAAAGACAGAACAAGACCAGAAGTAAGGCGATTTGGCCTTCAAAATAAAAGCATAGAATTAGTCACTTTTGAAAAAACACATTGGATGAAATATGGAGTGTAACTATACCTGTAAATACATTGTAGTCTTTACAGATTATATTGTATGATGCATGGTATCTTGTGGTGGAAAGAGTAGCCTGCCACAAGGGTAAATGCAAAGCTAAAAACAAATAGGCCTAATACTTGACAACATAAATGCCAAAAAGGCAAATCAAAACATTATACCTATACAAACAATTACACTTCCTATCCTATCATCCTATCATACTTTAGTTAGTCTTTATTTTCATGTTATGATTGAGTCTTCTTTGTGTGTCTATTTTTGCATAGGCCTATATGATTATGAATATGTGCTGTGAAAAAGACATTTGGGGGAAAAAACAACAATCGTAATTTCATTTATATGGAAGAGGATTAGGGCCATGTGAAAAATGTATTTGAGTTCTGAGTTTAAAGTCAGAATTCTGAGAAAAAAAGTCAGAATTCTGAGTTTAAAGTCAGAATTCTGAGTTTAAAGTCAGAATTCTGAGTTCTGACTTTATTCTCCGAATTCTGACTTTAAATTCAGAATTCTGACTTTAAACTCAGAACTCAAATACATTTTTCATATGTGGCCCTAATCCTCACCATTTATTACATATTCCGCTTTAAATATATTCTTTATTTTCACTTTGTGTCACTCCAAAGAAGTGCATATTCATGAATAGGTGTTTTATTTTGAAAATCCATTCAGGAAGTTGTGCGTTATAATCTGGGTGTCTTGACACCTTTGAGTGGAGATTGGCTCGCGGCTCCCTATATAATTGGTTGTTAGTGTCGGACTGCAGGCACCAGTAACCGACCGGCAGAGAAGGGGAGTGACCCGGGAGACAGGACGCCGAGAAGCTAGGAACCAAGGAGCATTTCTCCAGGGACTCCAGGACTGCACGGAGCTTATTATGTCCTTCTGAGGTCCGCACAGACTCGGGGAAAGTCAATGAAGGAGACGCAGTCCGGTCCAAAGCCTCCAGCTCAGTCCGGGATGGATCCTAACCAGAGTGTGAAGTGTAAGATAGTGGTGGTCGGGGACAGTCAGTGTGGAAAAACTGCCTTACTTCACGTTTTCGCGAAAGACTGCTTTCCAGAGGTATGTCGGACAGTAAAACGAAACATCTGTTGACTCGGTATTCTTGCTTTTTGGGTGATTTAGTGTCCTACATAGGTTCAGGAGAGAATTTGGGAAGCCTGCGGCATTTCATTCCAACTTGTTCCCAGCGGTTACCAGCGTTGCTCACCTTGTTAGCATCGTTTCTCAGATGGTCTATTGTTAAAAATGTTTTTCTCTTCTACGATAACAACTGCAATTTTCTGGCTTTGTTTCATTATAGAATTACGTCCCCACTGTGTTTGAGAACTACACAGCCAGTTTTGAAATTGACACACAGAGAATAGAGCTAAGTCTCTGGGACACATCAGGTAAGACACTTTGAATTATTCTAATTCCCATTTCTAGGCTTATTTCTCAACTTTTTTGACAGCATTCCTTTTAAAGAAATATGAAAAGCATTTGGCGTATTTCCAGAGCACAACGTGTGAGAACATGTTGCTTGTCGCTTTACATGTGTGGTTTGAAAACTTGGAATAGATAAGAATTTGAATGTGGGTTCATGCATGTAGTGGTGTCCACTCCCACCCGACAGGCCTGCACGCAGGAAACAGACGGGTGTTTGACAAGCCATGCTTTCGGTTAAGAGGAGTGCACTTGCACCACACTTTTGGCCAATTATCACACTTATGCAATTCAGGGACATGCCAGATGGTGGTTGAACACACCCAGTTGGATAGCCTTCTGAGACCCAGCAAAAATGTCTCTGGATTTCATTTTTTATTTATTTTTTATTTTTTTGGCAATTTAAAATAATAATAATAATGATAATAATAAAATGTTGTATGTGTACTGTAGTAGACATCAAGACTAGGAAGAATTGGAAAGTATGGACAATCACACATTACAACATTAGTGCAAAAAGTTGTCCCTCATCATTATCTCCATATCAAATCCAAATCTATCTCAAGTTATGTAATTCTAGCTGCAAAATCAAATATAAATTTTGTAATCCCAGGATGTGCAAGCTCCCAATGTCCCACATCATATATGTGATATCATTGAAATGCGTTATGCTCTTTTACAAAAGGATTCACCATATTTGCATGTATGGTTTGGGAGATATGCTCAAAAGCTCAAATGTCCTCTAGTGTGGACAAAAATGAAAGGCGGGGTCTGAAGGGGAATATGGGGAATGCTGACACACTTGCATAGCTTGGATTACTTGTTAGTGTTTTGAAATGTTGCCCACAAATCTCTGGGGATGTCCAGCAGCCCCCGGTCTGGAGGTAATTACCTCCTGTAGCCAGGCTGGGAGGCTGGGCTGGAATCCCGCCCCCCCCCCCCTCCCCAAGCTGCTCTGCTGCACTGTCCCCCCCCCCCCCCCCCCCCCCCCCCCCAACTCCAGCTGATTGTATCCTCCCTGGAGGTTGTGCAGGACTTGTCCAAGCTCTGTGATTACACCACAAATCAGAAAGAGCTGACCTTAATGCACACACACAGTGATAAAGGGGGTTTACTACTTTGGATCATTTTCATTTGTCTAATGCTATGTATATACTGTACTGTGTGTGTGTGTATATACACTGCCTGTCAAAAGTGTGGGGACACCTCATTGAATGTACTATGTTATGCATTATCTTAAAGCCATCTTGATCTAAAGGCTTATGCTTAAATGCTTGAAATTAGTTTCTTAGACAAATATAAATAGGGAAGTTGATGCCTATGTATGAATTTCTTTCCAAAGCTTTTGTCTTTCCATCGAGGCAAAGGGTGAAAGAATCTAAAATATAAGATAGTTTTGATTTGTGGGAGAATTAAAAAATCAGTTCCAACACAAACAGGTAGCCAGTGCAGAGATTTTAAAGGAGAACTCCTCCATCATCTTGCACGGTTAGATCTCAATCTGTGATGTTCAATGTATTCCAGGAGTTATTTTGTAATGAAGCGTTGTAACTTTCCCTCAACCTGCCTCATCTACTTCCACTAAAGTTAGTGATTTCCTACATTTCCCAGAATGCCTGGGAAACGGGCGTGAACTTGTTGCAATCACCAGTGGGTTATACGTTGTGGGTGGAGAAAGCAATAGTGTAGTGAGAGCGAGAGTTTATCAAACTGAAAAGAAGTCTGTTGAGGCTACTGTCGGAGGAGAAATTGGTAAATTGACACCAAAACCTGACGTTTACTGTTGATGATTTAGATGGCTACAATTTTCTGTTATTAAACTCCATTGTAGTTGTGCTGGAAATATGGTGACGTGACATAACGTTGTCTAGGTTTAGTTATCCATGGGAATAAGTAAAACCCTTACAGAAAAACCACATGAATTTCACATGTGGAAAATCCCATGTGAAACACATGACATCACATGAGCAGTATGTGCACATGGAAAATGTGTGATTTTGGAACATTTTCAGGTGCTCCACATGTGCTTCTGGAACATTTTCAGGTGCTCCACATGTGATCACATGATTACATGTGATAACATGTTTTATCACATGTGTACACATGCAGACAAACAGGTTATCACATGGGAAATTCATGGACCCAGAAATGGAAGATGCATCACCAGTAGCAAGTAGCAGTTTCAGTCTTCCCGGGTGGATTTTCCTTAAACAGGTGATGTGTGCTCTTTGTAACACAATGAAGTTGCTATGCTGAACCCACTGCAGAACATGCTGAGATCACTATCATTACACAATGCTGTGTACAACAGAGCGTTGCAGGTGTCTGGAACACAACAAGTGCAGTTTGCTCATCTCTTGTGTGGGCTGGTCCTTCCCTCAGGCTGGCCTCCCTCTGTTGCAACCTGTGCATTTTCAAATGGGTCGTGTTTGTACACGAATCCTCTCCATCCGCTATGCGATGAATGTGAATGGTGGTCTTGAGTGAAAGTAGACTACAGAATAAGATAAGGGAGGAGAGCGGGCCTGCACCTTGAAGAGTGCGTCTTTGTGTTTCTTTGTTTTCCTAACATGTGGAGGTGTTAATGAGTGTGCGCTTCCATTAAGAGGCTCATTAGAAACGCGAGGTCGTTTAGGTCATTTGTTTATCGCCCTATTCCCACCAGCAGCCAGCCCTTGTTTTGTCTCATGTACTGCAGTTCTCCCCTCAGGCTAGTTAATACACAATGCCCTTATGGGACATCATAGAGCCTCAGGGGCAGGCGGAGAGATGCTGCTCTTTGTACCATTTTAAGTAGGGAGTATAGAGCAGACAGTGGATTTGTTTCAAGTCAATGTCAACTTCATAATTCTGAAAGTCTTTCAGATGTTGAAAAGAAATGGGAGGAAAGGATTAAATAGAAAAAAGCAAAGAATATTAGTCTGTTTGTTTGTAAAACTTATTTTCCTTGCTCTCAAGCAGGCAGCTTTTTTTTTTCTGATTGATGTAACTGGTCTATCCTCTCTGGCTATGTAGTTGCAGAATCCTAAGAAACTAAGCCAAATGTCTTTAATGCCGTCCACAATAGGCTGGGCCTTTCCCCCTCAAAGACTCCATTGTTCAGAAGCCTGTCGTCTGGAAGCACTGTTTAGCTGAACTCTGCTTGTAGTCTGAGTGTGTGTTTCTGCCTATTTTGTCCCCCAAGTGTTCTGGATACTGATATGGTTTCAGTCAAGTGTACAATCTGATTTGCCTGTTTTTCACCGACTAGAATCTGAGCTCTTCGCACAAACGTTTCCAGTGTTTAGAGCAGCTTATTTCTTTCACTCAAATTTGTATTTGGTCTGCAACCAGCTTGAAGCTTTGTGCATGAAGGCCATTCTTTCCCATATTGATAAACGACTGGATGTCAGCGGTCAGGGATGCGGTAACCCCAGAATGAGCGAGGTCCCCGGAGAACGCTTCCCTCAGCACGTTAAAACATGTTCTCCATCATCACCGGGAGATTAATGTCAGGATCCGTTTCACCGGTCTGAGGGAGGAAAGGTCTCCGGCACGCCTCGATCGGCTTACAAACGGAAGACGCGGCCAACTAAATGTTATTCCCTCATATGTACACATGATTAATATATCTGAGGGTGTCCTTTTGTTCAGACGGTCCTCCATTGCTTCACAGCAATTTTTCTTTTCCAATCCTTAAGGAAGAATCCTCGTATACCCAGCCAGTACTGCCTGCCTTTAGCTCTATCCAGACGCAGACGCAGCAGCAGCGGTGTTTATTTACAGTGGGGAGGTGTGTGTGTGTGTGTGTCTGACTCAGGGGATCAGGCCAAGGGCTGAAGACTGAAGGCGAATGGGGCTAATGAGGTGTCAGTCAACCGGCGGCTCGTCACCATCTTCTCTGGACTCCTGCACCCTGTGTGTCATTGTTTGTCTATTTCCTCATCATCCATTCAGCAGCATGGCTGTAATAAACCCATGCCCTGTAAACCCTTTAGCAATGTGGTCAGAAGCTATCTTTCTAAACTTTGGCTTCGATCAATAGTTTGCCGAGTGTGACTCAATGGGTTGCGGAGGTAGACCAGGTAGATCAGTCATATAGCAACACACACACACACACGACTAGGGCTGAACGATATAGACAAAAAATCTAATTGCGATTATTTGACAGAATATTGCAGTTGCGATTTAAACTGCGATTCAGTTTATTCAAGTTTTTCTTGTCATACATTTTTTTAGAACTTTAAAATTGTTTAAAGAAAAGTGATATTGTTACACAAAAATAGCTGTCAGTGTGCAGGATTTGAGCAGTTTGAGTATGATGACAGGTTTTCACCAATATTGTACTTGATTCATAGACCAAAGATTACCCAGAGCACCAAAACACCAAAACTCTCTTAAGCAATTAAATGCAACCTCTGCGATTTGGAAATTGCATAAGTTCATATTGCGATTTCGATTGTTTTTTCGATTAATTGCATCCCTAAAAGGCGACACGAGTGGCACCATGGTACGGCGGTGAAAACCATGGTTGCTTCCCAAGGCTGGAATTGATTCATTTTGAAGAATCAGAATTTGTGACAGCTCAAGGTTATGTACAGAGCTTTTCACAGTGGAGTGCTTTCACCAGCTCCACTCGGTATGGGCTTCACTGCTGTCCTCTTCCCATGTTCGTTACAGTCCAACCTCGCACCTTTGAGCAGTCCCTCCCTGCGTTATGTCACGCCCCAACATTCTGATTCAACCAGAAATGCGTCCAATTACAGAAGTAAGACACCTTCAAAATGACGCTTCCTTGTGACTTGAATTCCTAGAGTAGCTCATGAGGCATGGCTCCAACACATGCAAAACAAAAGGACTGACTGACAAGAATTACAAAGGAAAGAATTTACAAACGCTATTAGCTTGCATGAATTTGACAGTGGACTAAACTGTTAGAGATGTTCCAAGCCATAGCATATATTACAGTACAGAATGTCCTGATGAACAGGTATGTTCTTGTAGTTTTGAAAAGGAGAGTGTGCCCCAGCTGTGAGAAGTAAAATGAGGTTAAACCTGAACTAACACAACGGCCATGTGTTTTTCCATGGGTCTGGACCTGTCCATTATTCACATCCGAATGAAGCGTGTTGATGCCATTATCTTATCAGCCCCCCTGGGTTTATTATCCAAAACCAGGAAGCCCAAGCATTTAAAAGTATCCTCTGAATTTCGATGATGTTGGGAATGGAGGAGTGAACCCCTAGTCGCTGCATGGGTCATACCTTGTTATTAGCTGCATTCCTCTGATAGAGGAACTCCCACTCCCCATAGATGCCATTTCCTAGAAGTACACCTTTTGTGTTGTCATCATCAAATACCACAAGTGTCAGCGCCATGTCAAGTGCACAGTAACCCCCACCACCCCCCACACACACACTCTCCCCCACCTCTTTGACAGTGATGATTAAACAGCCCGACTCTCCCCCAACATCTCCAGGGGTTTGTTTGTCTCCTGTCAGCTATCAGGGGGTAGGAGAACTCTGTTCCTCCTCTGTGTGGAGTTCCTCAGGGATCTCCGAGGGGGGAGCTGCTACAATCTGGAGAAAACAAAATTCCTCAAGTTCCTGGCATTGGCACAGCATTCCACATGTGGAAGCTCAGATCCTCTGCTGTCAGTCATCATGGAGACTGTTCATGCATTGTTGGGCAGTTTTATGGTTTTACTACTAGAGTAAATGCTATTCGGGGGAATTAAATTTTTAGATGTTTGCAGCATGATGCTTGAAAAATGTTTTTCTTTTGCAATGCAGTTGTCAAGGATGAGCATCCCTGTCATTTTAGAATTAAGTGAATCCTTTTTTGGGTCATATACTACCCTGTGTATTTCACATTTATCATCTCATTCATTATTTCCATCCTAACCTAAAGGCAAATACAAAAAGCTGCCTCATTAGACATTTATAAAAGACTCTAATTCCATATTTAAAACGCAGCCTCAGCAGATGAGATCGTACCAAGCGGAATTACTGCCAGACCCTGAAAAGACCCTGGTGTGTAGTATTGTATAATACACTGCAATTGCACTGACAGAAAACAACATTGACAAGATTAATTTATATCCTGGAGTGATATGTGAAGAATTAGTTCTTTTTTTCTGCTCCATTTCCAAGCTGTCTGCAGTCCCAGTACTGTCTATGTTAGTACAGCTGGCCAGCAACAAAACCAGCTGGGTGACCTATGCAACTTGGAAAGGCTCTGGCAATGAATTTTATTCTTTTGTAGCTACACAGAGTTCTGTGTAGCTCATGAGGTAGAGAATGGCACTAATATTGCTGGGGTTAGGGGGTTTAATGACCACTGGGCCCACCCATAGTAAAGCTGTAGGCTCATGGTATGTATAGCACACTTTATCCCCCATCCCCATCTCCTTTAGTTGGAGACACTTCCTTTCAGAATGCCTATGGTGGTGAAAAACATTTTAATAAAAGGTTATTTACCTCCTGTGCAGCCAGGCTTATCATCAAAACTAGGTGAATACTATGCTGTGTTGACTGTATGTTTTGTATTATTGTCCTGTAATTTATTCCGTTGTATAACTTGTTCTGTTATCCTGTTTTGTTTTGTGCACAAGGTGAAGCTTAAAGGACCATACCGGTTTTTTGTGTGTGCAGGTTTTAGCCCATTTACTAAATTGCACACATACTTAGTATTGCAAAGTATGTGTGCAATGTAGCCATTCGTTTCCATTAATTTTGTTACGCTACAAAAATCTAAACAAAACTGCAAAAATCTAAAAACATATGGTATGCTTTGGAAAATGGTCAGTAGTAATGTAAAGTATGCGTGCAGTGTAGTAAATGGGCTAAAACATGCAAAACGGTATGATCCTTTGAGGCAATTCTCCAGACTCGGTCGCAAAATAAAGTCATTTTCCATTATAATTCTCTCTGCGTGGTGCTGAATAGAGGCCAGTTACTCACGCAGGGACGGAGCCCACAGGCTGAACAGCTGAGATGATTATGTGAGGTTTTATTAATTCATGGATGTCCCAAGTGCGCACTCACAGAGTGCAGTAGGAAACATCACAGCAGTGTCTGAGAGGAGGAATCTTTTCCTGGTGTCACTCTAGCTACATCTAAGAATCTTTCTACTCTACTTACTACTCTTAACTGTCCTTTGCTTAACTTTTTTCCCCCTGAACCCGATCTTTTTGCTTTGGCCTGTTTTTAATTCCTTTTGTTTTTCCAGGTTCACCCTACTATGACAACGTGCGACCTCTCTCCTACCCGGACTCGGATGCAGTCCTCATCTGCTTTGACATCAGCAGACCAGAGACCTTAGACAGCGTCCTGAAGAAGGTGGGTGGATGAGAGGCATGCTAGCCATCCTACAAAGAACTGTTTTGAGTGTTTTTCACTTGAAGGAAGTGGCTTGTCCCTCGTGCCATGGGTTCACACAGACCCTCTCTAAAAAGGCCAATCTTTGTGTTACTAGGGTTGTGAAGAACCCAGTCTGGGTTCAAAAATCAAGGGCCAATATTATATAGAAGCCAATATTGTACCACTCAGAGAGTGGAAGGCGGCGGACTTTAGTTAATGTCTTTAAGTAATACATGAAGAGTTTACACTTTACAACAGGTATACCAAATTACATGAATAACACACTATTCACGTTAGGTAATGCTTGTTTTGACTTCATCACTGACTTACTCAGTGACTTAGTTAATGCCAGGATGCGTTTAAGTAATACATGACAAGTTAGGGTTTCAATTTAGACAATACATAGGCATTAACAAACATGTATAACAACATTACTTAATGCAGTTGTTTATTGTGCATTTAATATGAAATCATCTTTGTAAATGTCACTGTTCATGTTAGTAGACACAGTTACCATTATTAAAAAACATGTAAAACATTAATTAATGCAGTTGTTCATGTGCATTTAACATTAACTGATCTTTGTTAATGTTGTTAATCATGTTTAATTCATGTTAATAAATGCATTTGTTAACATTAGTTAATGGGTTAGGGTTAGGGGTTAGCAACTAATGTTAGCTATAGCCACTACTAATTCTAGCTTTTGCAAGATGTTTGCTAGTGTGCCAATCCGATGTGCTGACAGCAAGACAGTTAGCTGACCAGATACAGTTAGCTGACATTATCTAAACACAAATATCAATCAGATGTATCAGTGGTGAAATTATCAGTTCCAGTTAAAAACAGCACAGAAAGTTGTACATTTAGAAACACAATCAGCTGTTCAGCCACTGTTGCTCAAGGGCTGAGGAACCTCCAATATGGCCGACAGAGGGTGCGTTACATTACCTCAAAGCGCTCTATTTAATGTAGTCTGACCTTTTGACCTGTGATGTCACTCAGACTCAGTTGTGTGCCAACTAAGAGGAGTGTGGTCCAAAGGGAAGGTTAGAGATAGGGGTTGATATCCTGGAGGGAACATAATCACCAGTCTGTTTCTCCACCCACCCACCCACACCCACACACACACACACACACACACACACACTTCATAAGAGACAGGCCGGTACTCCAGTGACAGTCAGATAAGACTGGGTATTGTTCAATGGGGAAATTGGAACATCATCTGGTTCTGAAAGGGCAAGGAAAGCCAGTTGTTCATGAAATTGGATAAGCCTGGGAAAAAAATGATGTTTCCTATTTCTGCAATTAGTCTGACTGAATTTTAACAGAGCTCTTTGTGTTGGGCAGCAGCATCAAGGTGGCTGAGTCACTCAAAAAAGCTCTCATTTTGAAGCTTCTTATACGCAAGTCTTGATTTCTGTAATGGCTTTTTGGGTGTGACATTGCTTCAGTAATGTTTTTACTTTACTCTGTTCTTCCAGTGGAGAGGAGAGATCCAGGAATTTTGTCCCAACACCAAAATCCTGCTGGTGGGATGCAAGTCAGACCTCCGAACAGACCTGAGCACGCTGGTGGAGCTATCCAACCACAGACAGACGCCAGTGTCATATGATCAGGTGAGCACCAGCCTTCTATGGCCTTCTACAGTTTTCACCCAGCCACAATAGTTTTACTTTGGTATAAAAGGCCCTGGAATGATGGCAGGTTTTCATTCCAACCAAGTGTTACAGCAGCTCATTTCA
This sequence comes from Centroberyx gerrardi, assembly GCF_048128805.1. Classification (NCBI taxonomy): domain Eukaryota; kingdom Metazoa; phylum Chordata; class Actinopteri; order Beryciformes; family Berycidae; genus Centroberyx; species Centroberyx gerrardi. Next base: position 31,172,323 of record NC_136006.1, on the reverse strand, counting down.
CCGGTTAGTTCCTCCTCTCTGGTCGAAGGTGTGCTAATGAGGGAACGAAAACCTGCAGCCTCTTCCATGGCGCAGGACTGTACACCGCTGTCTTAATTAATCTGAATCTGGAATAATGGGAACAACTTCATTTGTGACATTTGTTAAAGACTGAGGGTGTGTGATTTCCTCCTACATGTTCTTATCTAACCAGATTACCAGTAAAACCACTATCCTGAGTAACTACACTGCAAAAAATGACGAGCCGCCCAGTGGTTTTATCTTGTTTCCAGACCTATCAAGCTTATTTCATGATATTTTTAGTCAAATATAAATAAAACTCAATACATTTCACTTGATACATGCCAAATTGAAGTCTTTCAAGAAATCATCATAAAACAAATCTTGAAATAAGACAAGACAATTTCACTTTTATCAAGTAAATGTCCTGAAACAAGTTGCATTATCGTGAAAAAAAAAATGTAAAATTTGTTGAAACTGTAAAATTATCTGCCAGTGCAGTAAGATGATTTCACACAAAAAATTGGCTGGATACAATATGCCTGGATACAAGATTTGTTAGTTTTTGCATTAGTATCTTTATGATTACCCTTTATTCCTCTCCCAGGGCTCCAACATGGCCAAGCAGCTGAACGCTCCCTACATCGAGTGTTCCTCCCTGCAGTCTGAGAACAGCGTCAGAGACATCTTCCACGTGGCCACGCTGGCCTGCGTCAACAAGAACAACAAGAACGTGAAGCGCAGCAAGTCCTCCAGGGCCACCAAGAGGATCTCTCACATGCCCAGCAGGCCTGAACTGACAGCGGTAGCATCTGACCTGCGCAAGGACAAGGCCAAGAGCTGTACAATTATGTGATCGGGCCAGTGTACCAAGACTGCTGTGGACAGTAGAGGGGAAAGAGACAGGGAATGGGCACAGTGCATAGAGCCATCCCCATGTGCCAAGCAGTGAGATACTGTGCTGCTCTGCACTTTAAATCATCTGTATTCCCCCTGGTTTGGATATGCTCCAACTCTAAGAAGCAAGTTGCCGTTACACAGTGCCACGGGACAAATGCACAACTAACCGGAGAAACGCTGAGGAGAAACAAACTGGAGACTACCTGATGCTTGAGAAAGTATGGATTTTCTGTCTTGTGATAACAGACTGGTCCTGTGTAGACTACAATAAGGCAATAGTAGGAGATGTGTATGCTTCGTTGGTCTTTTGTTTTCCCCTTCCTGTTTCACTGGAAATGACATCACATGGTTCTGGTCTAGATCAACAACGGATGGAAGTGAGCCAAAAATGGTGTCATGTTTGACTTCTGTCCTCAAAAAAAGAAATGTGAAAAAGGTGGAGGATTCGCCACTGGGACGTTCGCTCTAAAAAAGCCTGCAAGATACTGCTGCTGTGCTCTTCCTCCAATGAAATGTCTGCAGAAGATGGATGGATCTCTAGCAATTAGGAACGAGGAAGTTAAATTGACAGAAACACTGTGGTTCAGATTGTGTGTCTGTATTGGATTCTCTCTTCTCTTCCTTTTTGTTACTGCCTTGATGAGTTTGCCAAATGGAAATGGGATATTTGTATTGTTTGATGCTGTTGCACACTGTCACTCTGATCTCAAAGCCTTCTTTTAATGTGCTCTTCTCCTTTTGCATATCACTCTGGAATGGATTGACCCTCAGCATAGTCCAATCCTGTTGTTTTTCCTCTGTTGACTTTTGTTTTTGCAACCAAAGAAAGCTTGTTGGAGGTTTGCTAATTCAGGAAAGTGCTCAGAGTTGCAGCCCACGCCAACTTTGGCTTGAGATTGGCAGTTCTAATTCTATCGTAACCTATGTGGCGGTGCCACAGTGACATCTTCATTCTTTACAACCAGGCTGATTTTCACGTGTTGTCTGTCGCTATGACACCAGGCTCATTTAGAGCATTACCTTGGGATCTTAATGCCACAGCCCTGGCTGGGAAGTGAGACTGCCTGAGCCTTATCAGCTGTTGCTCAGAAAAGCTGTGCGCAAATCACCTCCAATTCACTGTCGGCTATGCAATACACATATTTTGGCCACGGTCTGGAATGACCGTCCACATTTTTATGTCTTGCTGAAGTTGCTGGCTATCATGTGGAGTGGGATAGTGCTGGAAAAAAATAGATATGTTTTTCTTCTCCATAGTCCAGTCTCCTGGAACTATGTTATGCACATTACTCATTGTAGTATCTCCGGTACTTGTGAGGCTTGTTTGGCAATTTAAAGATAAAATCCACCCTCGAACAGAACTCCCACTTGTTACTCCTATGATCTTGGACAGTTCAATCAATGTTAGAACTCGACCAACTCCCTCCCAAATCTAGGATCCATTACAGATAGCCTTGACTGTTGTTTCTAGCCTTTTTTCTAATTTTTGGAGAGACTTGTTCATGAACACAAATCATGATTCAGGTGTCTAAAGTCTAGGCAGAGCTTGTGAATTATGTGTCAAAGGGGGGTTTTCCTTTTAAGGTGTTAAATGGGTGGTTTGGGGGCCGAAATGCAAGTAGCTTTTAGTAAGACAGCAGGCTCTGTATCCAAGTTGACCTGTCGCACCCTAGATTTCATATCAACTAGTTGCAACTTTAGCGTTCTGTTAATTCAGTCAACGTCTTGTTTTCTGAAAACTCCCCCAGACAGTATTACGAGCTGCTGTATGCTCTCTGAGAAAATATTGAACTTTGAGAAGGTGTTAGCTGTAGAACATCAAAGTTTTTTGAATGTTAGTCTATTTGTATGTCTGTATGATTGATGTTTCCACAGTATTTATTGAAGTTCTATATTTTTTTCCCTTGAAAATAAAGTTTGTTGTGAAATGACTTTGTCTTGAGACTCACATGTGGCAATTACTTAAGGATTATTATTATTATTTTTTTATCCTTGCATCACTTGAAAATAAGACTTATCTAGCACTCAATTAAGCATTAAGCTACACCAAAATAATGGATTTCTGGTTTGCCTACTTTGTGCCTTTTTACAGCATCTAAGTACTTTTCATTTAAAAATAGAAGCTTGTTTTCCTTGGGTAGCCTAGGTCACTTCAATAGTGGTTCAGTGGTTCTCAACATGGGGTCCAGGGACCACCAGGGGTCCTTGAGGGGGTTTCAGGGGGTCCCCAGCAAATTGATGAATTGTTAAACTTCACCAATATTTAATTTACAAGAAGTTAACACAATTAAGAAAATGTAGAAGAATGACTGTTTTGATCATAGTTTCACTGTTATCTCTCTACCTACAATACAGATAGTCATGGAATTCTGGACAAAGTCATATCTAACAATAAAAATATTCTCAGATTTGGATCCGAGAGACAAAATCTCATCAAGTGGGGGTCCGTGGCCCTAATGTGGACTAAATTAAGGTCCTTGAAATGAAAAAGGTTCAGAATCACTGCAATAGATCAATCCTCAGAGAGCCTTGGTATCATTTTTAACCATAGTCTAGGTTAATATTTTTTATCAGATTTATCCAAATTTTGCTTTACACCACCAACTGTCAATATAATATGAGTTGGTTCCATACAAGTACACGTATATCCACTGACTTTTTTACATTGCACTAAACCTATTACTGTAGCCCCAAAGCCCTCAACTACAACTACATTACACACACATCCAGTACATCATTGGGATGCCAGATCGTACTTGCCACCACTTTAACAGCACATAGCGCTAAAGCTGCAGCACCAATACTTCCTGGGACAACCATTTTCACCCTGAAAATGTTTGAGCTATCGCTCCAATCTGACAGAGGGATATCACTGAGGATAGGTTGGAAGCCTTTTGAATCAGTGAATATGATTTCGACATTCTACAGAGCTCTGCACAGTGGCTGTCTGCTCAACAGATCAGAGAAATGGAAAAATTCATGCCCCGCTGATCTAGAGCTTGTGTCTGAGGAATGCAGAGCGCCATCCAAATCCTCATGATGGATTATGCGCTGATATTGCAGTTGTTCCCCTGTTCATCCACCTGTCTTTTTTTTTCCTTCTCAGATCCCTTCCTCCCTTGTGAGCGGTTTATCAAGCTGAACTCCATGTTAAGTGTATGTAAATGCAAACATATGATTGTGGTATCTCTCATCAGCCAGACATTATTAAATGCAGACCTGCAGACTATAGTGCTTCCACCTCTGCTTTTAGTATCCGTCATTGATTCAATATGAAAATTGATTTATGTGTTTTGTAGCTAGTTAAAGCTGCACTAGGCAAGATTTTTATGTAAAAATCCAGGTGTTTAATCAGCTTAAATCACAAACAGAGAAGAGTGTCCCATCCTATTTGCCCAAAATTCTGGTGTCTGTATGGTTACTGGAGGGAAATCTTCTCTGCATCTCTCTTCCTTTGGTATTCTTCGGTTTAAAGTGATCACAGACTGTTTACTGATGTCACCTTACAGTTTTTTGAGTTTTTCTTCTTTTGAGTTGAACTTGCCTAATTTTCTTCAAGTTTCTTTAAGCTGCCATATTGAAAGCAAACATGTTTCTCACCCAGAAGATTCCTCAGTGCTATGTCCCTTTTCATCCTTCATATCAAAGGAATTGTGGTTTATGTTTTTGTGTAGGATGTGTGAAAAAAGCAGACCCTCTAGGTGTTACGGAGAGGAGGAGGAGGAGAATAATCAGATTTTCTGATTTTTTTGAAGTCCCAAAACAGCTGCCCACACTGCGTAAGACAGTTGCCCATCAGCTTAAATGAGAAGATCTCTCTCCAGACTATTTCACTTCAAGAGAGACAGCTAATTCGAAACACCATTGTGTTTCCCTCTTGCAGATTGTATGATAATGCAGTTTCACGCAATTCAAGGTCGCAAAGCTGGATATGCAAATGTTGTCATCCCATTCAGTTCATGGAAAGAATAGAAATCGGTGTTGAATGAAAGAATAGATAGGATATTATAGGAGTACAATAGATGTTGTTTCAAGTGAAATTTCCTAGATAAAATAAGCTTCTTTCTTTGCATCCATCTAGCTCTCCAACTCCACTCACCATTCAGATAATAAGATGATACAGTGAATACTCAAAAGCCTCTCTACAGTTACATCATCAGTTATATTAAATTCAGTTATATCATAGAGACAGTACACATAGACCTGTCAGTCATCAGTAATCAATAACTGCACCTTCCAAGCAACAACAGCCTTGAGCGTTTTACAGCAACCATAATATCCTCTATGATTAAAGCAGTAATGTGAGAGAAACTAATCTTATTTGAGTGCTATTTTGCACGGATGGTAGCAATACTCCTCTCATCACCCGTTTCCACGCTGCCTTTTCCCCTACCGCCCTTCTTTGAAATCTCCCAGGATGCTCTGGTGCAGCTAGAGCTAAATTGGTTTGCAGCCTATTCTTCCTTTGCCAGAGAGACAGTCTAATCACACTCAACTTGGCCTGACACAGGAAAGTGAAGCTCACTTCATGCAGGCAGGAATATGAACGCACGACAGTGAGAGTTTGGAAGGCCACCCGCATTCTGAATTGGTGTTGACCCAAAACAGAAGCCACAGAATCTATTAAAAAGCAGAATATATGCTTTTTTTCCCTTTCATTTAGACAAGGCTGCAGATTTTGAAAGCTACTCATATGGCACGGATGATGGCCTAATTCCCCTGAATGGAATAACCAGCTTCTTGAATTGGAAGTATTGATATATTTTGCACATACTCACATTGTTATTTTTTAAAACAAATAGATGTACAACACTAATTAACCCCTTCTACACCAAGTTTTTCCTTAAATTTCCCCGTAAGTAGCTTCAAAGTTGTACTTTTTTTTTTCCATACTGTACGACAATGTCACATATTCTCGTCCCAATGGTTCATTGAAGCTTTAGCTGCTTATATTGAGTGAAATATTCAAACCCAAGATGCTGCTTGGGTTGCTTGCTGCTTACATCAAATGGAAAAAAATCGAGATTTTTTGCATCTTTTTCTCTCTGTAATTTAGCCTGTATCTTTGGAAACTTTGGGATCTTGACTAAAATTTAAAATAAAGTTCTGTGGGTTTGAACAAAGCTTACAGTTTTAATACACCCCTCCTCAACTGAATTCCAGACAAGTCGATGTCATAGGATGCCAGTAGATGAAGGAAGGAGGGAAGGAACAAAAATGGCATTTTGTACAATGCAATACAAAAATAGATTTGTAATCGTTTCCAAAAAAACAAGAACACTTTCTGAGAAACAAATCCCTGACTGAAGTTGGCTCCCTTCCTCCTGCCTGTTCCCTGTCAGAATGATTGATGCCATTAAGCAAATGGGGCTGTTTGTGACTGTATTTCAGTATCTGGCTGAAGGGAATCCTCCTTGTCTCTGTGGGAGGAAAGCCCTACACCAAAGATGAGCAACACCCCACTGCCTGCATACCACCAGCTGAGATTTCAGATTACTGCATTGTCTGAATTAAAGAGGGACTTGGCAATTCATTTTGTCAGTAAGGCAGCCATCAAGCAAATTTGGGCTTGAGATTCTAAAAGATTGTTCATATCTATCCATTTATTCATTGTCTGTGTCAAATGTAACGCCGCACATTAAAGATTGAAGCCTTCACATTTGACAACCATTTTAGATAGCTATCCACCAGCAATTTTTCCATTGGGAGCCAAGTCCCCTTCATTTGAAACAAGCTGTTTCCTGGAGATGGGGGCACAAATAGAGTCGTTGCTTGAGATGCATGTATTCAAACAGAAATGATGCTGGGGAAAGCAAAAAAAAAAGCACAAACCCTGAAGCAAAATGCAATCATTTCCATAATATTACCTTATACATCTAGAGCCATCCTCTCCTCAACAGGCTATGAGCTCTGAGATCAAGCACGTTCACGGAGCTGTGCCTGTTTTATTCATGCAGTTGACGGCACAAGCGCCCAAGAAACGGCGTATACGGATGTTTCGGTTTTTAATGTCACCATTCTGAATGTCTCCGCTTTGAACCAGATGAGCCGTTGGGTGGATCGAGCCCCAAACCAATGGCATAAAGAAGTGTCTCCTGGCAGACCGTGAGGAGTTCTGGAGCGGAGTCAAGTCCTGTCATATAAAGTCCTGTATTATGCAGACAGGACGTCTCAGCAGGATGTAGAGAATGACATCATCGGCGTAGAGCAGCTGCGGAGAGTCAGTATCTATATCACCCCAGGGTGTAACTGTGGAGACTGAAAAAATGGATGAAATTGACTAAGCAAACCAGGGCAGGGTTATTGAATTCTGGCCAAAGGTCTTGCGGAGGGAGACGGAGACAGAGAGGACAAGGCTGTAACAAGCTGTAGTGACGAGTTTGTGTTCAGCAGGTCAAGGTTGATGTCTGACTGTTGCTTTTTGTGTTCACACGTCTTGCCAAGCCCCGAGGTGACTCAGTGTGCGATGAGATCAGCTGCAACAGTCGCCACACCCTGTCTCTCCTCTTGCCGTGGAGAGAAACTACTGTTAAAAACATACTATCCCAAATATCTATCTTCACGTCTTCATTACAAAATTTATGAATACAAATTCTAGTGGAGCTGAAGAAACCGATTTTTTCCCCCCAATTTATTCAATTTTTGTGTTTTTGGATAACATGTACAAAGTGGTATCTCAGGCTCATTTAAAGCTGCCCTAGGCAAGATTTTAGTGTAAAAATACATCTGTCTCATCAGCCTAAATCACAAGGTGGGGTTGCAACAGAGAAGAGAGTCCCATCTCCACTAATTGAGACGTTGCAGATTCACCCTGTTTGCCCAAATTCAATTCTGGTGTTGGGTATGGTCGCTGGTGAAAAGCTGTTCTGCTCCCTTTATGTCAGCAGGGTAAGGCTGTTATGGCTGGTCATCACATCACATTCCCCCACTAACAAGGTGCATGGAATGGACAGGTAACACTGGGAAAGAGGAAGTTCCAGCAACACTTGCAGTACTGAGAACAAGCATTTATTAGTAAATTCGATATGTTCTGACACATTGCCTTTGTTAGGGTTTGTTATTAGCATAACTGACACTTTTACGAAATAAATCTTTGTTCTCTGTACTGCAAGTGTCGCTGGAATTTCCACTTTCCTAGAGAACTGATGATACAGAGAGAGAGAGAGAGAGAGAGAGAGGGAGATAGAGAGAGAGACAAAGTGTGACCGACCTGCCCAGATTAACCTCCTGACCTCTCCACTGGCCCTCCTCCACTGCAGGGGGCACCGTCATTAAATCCAGGCATCATGCTGGGGGTCGACACTGTCTCTGTCATCCCAAAGCGACCCTACTGACAATTAACCTGACAGAGTCACAGTGAAGAGCGTCAGCCTTTACTGTAGACCTGCCTCTCTTTGAGAAGGGCAGTCCATCACGACCAGGGCTCCATTCCGGCCCTTAAAAATGCTCATCCGACGTTGACAAGTAAATGGGAGCCGGTATCTTTGTGGTATTGAGTTTAATGGGCAGCAGCGTGGAAAAGAAAGCGCTGTGTCCTTTCCGCCGTTTCACCTCTTGGTGAAAAGATGAACAAGTTGTCATTGTTGGTTGAAAATCCGTATCATCAAAAAGTCCCTTTTTCTGAAATTCAAGAAAACTTTCTTACTTTCTGGTTACCAACCAGGCAGTTTGGAAATGATACAATGGGCTCTGAATGTGGTTCAAAGGCCATAGGGTCAAGAAGTTACCATTTCTTTTTGTTAGTAAAATTGTTTCAGCAATCAACATTATATTCAAAGTACAGATATCTTGACATAAGGAAGATCCCTTCAGTTGCTTAAAGCCCCTACATGTAGAATATTTACCTCAATATATCATTCTCAAATGATAATGCTAATAGCATAGCATAATGGCTGTAGAAAAATGAGACCATTGCTCTCTATTCTGTTGTGATTTGGCACAAAATTTACTTATGGCACAAAGACAGAGCCTCAACCAAAACCGAAAGAGAACTCTGATTGTCTCTACTTGTTCGTACGGAAACAAATACACAAATAAGTCCAGATGCTGTCCAGCTCCTCAGCACCTAGCTAGGTGAGCAGCATCAACTGTTGCTGTAGTTGAAGTTACAGTCCTAGAATAATCAGGAGAACCACATCATTCACCAATGTATTGTCAAGAAGAATAGATCCACTCCAATATATTGCTACACTCAGGTAGGTTAGCTGTCTTTCAGTATCATAGTAGCCTGTTAGCCAAAATGTTTCATTAGCATTGCCATGTAGGCTATACAATGTTAGCAAAAACACCTGATTACTCCCAGCATTACAAGCACACTTCTACTTGCAATGCTCCCTTTACAACCACTTTATTCTAAATCTTTATCTTTATCTACAAATGTTATTAGCCCGCTACAGTGCCATTCTTGAAATTGTCAAATTCTTGTAGCCTATGTGCAAAATATCTTTGCACATGCCATGTTATCTGCCACAAGGACCCTTTTTCTTCACTTAGAACTGATTTACGTTAGCTGTTACGTTATAGCACTGTAACCGCAGACGTAGCTTGGTACATTTTTATTGGTAGGAGATTGCTGACGTTGGATATCTCCTCGTATATCTCCGCCTAATTTATAGCTAGTATCAGGAAAAGAGGGAAACATATAGATTGATATATTTCAAAACTGGAGTGTAATTGAATTCTTGCCATTTTTATATGCACATAAGACCACACATACATATTTACAATGCTGCTACAGAATTACCTCTCCATGGACTCCATAGACAATTAGGGAAACAAGCTGAATTGTGTGAAAACAAGTGCAATTATCTCATCCCACTGGCATATTTTTTCACTTGTTTCAATAAATGAATATAACACTACATCACTTGCTGAGACATACATTTATTTTTTGGTAGGATGGTATGCATTGTTTGGGATTAATATCACTGCACTGAGCTTCCCAGTGTGAACCTCATGGGGCTGGTTCCCTCATTTTCGCCCCCTGGCCGCCAGCCCCCCCCCCCCCCCCCCCCCTTTGTTTGCTCTCGGCTGGATCCATGTCTCTGGCATGTTCCCGTCTATTATTCATCTCTCTGACATCGGGGAGGCCCCAGCGAGAGGGAGGCTCCCCTCTCACGTATTCACATATGGACGGTGTCGCCATGACAACAGGTACAACAGCCTCTTTACATTTGAAGGGGATGGGAAAAGGAGCTTTTCCTCCCCCCCTATTACCTCAGTTCCTATGGGCTTGTGGTAGTTCTCTAATGACACAGTGAGGAAGAATGGCCTTTAGCCCTGATTTGGCCCCTTATTTGAGGTGTTTCCATCACAGTATTTACCTCAGCTCTTAGATTTTCTCAAATTGTCTTTTCTATTGTTGTCTTGGGAGTTTGGTCTACAGATGGTGGTACAGAAGGCTAGGCAAGGCTATGTAGGTTAGGTAGACTTATGTCTCCCCAACATGCTATTTTGTGTCTTTTGTTATATTTTGTTGAATACTGTATTACATTATTTTGTTCTGTCTTTGTAAAGTCCTTTAAGGCATGCTTATGATGAAGGACTGTATAAATAAATTAACTTGAACCTGAACTTGAACTTGTCCTTCCCATTTTTTTTTCCATTGTGTTTTTGAGTTATAGACGGCTGGGTGTTGGAACTTCACTGGCGCTTTCAGACAGGATTTTTTTTTTCAGCACATACATCACAGCACTTGGCAAATAGAGATAGCGGAGCCTCTGAAATGAAAGGCAAGGCTTAGTCTGTGGAATAGAAACATTAAAGCCTACAAATAATATTTCTGAACCATGGTTACCTTTGCAATGCCATGGATGGTGTTGTGATGTTTAACACCAAATAAAGCCCTTAAACCTTTACAGTGAAGGCATTTGTTACGTGAGAAGGCTGTCCTAATTTATATAATTGTCCTTGATAAAATAGTTTCCAGAAAGAGGAAACACAGTTACATCTTATGTAAATAACTACTATGTAATATTAGAACTGAGTGAGACCAAGTTCTCAGAAGTCTTGGGAAAAACCAGATGTGGAAAATCTGTAAAAGCCTCGGCCAATAACCTTACTGGCACTGTTAATGCAGGAAGCAGGTTGTGTGAGTGTGTTACAGTGTGGTGTGTGTCGTGTCATTGGGATACGGGTTAGATCTATATTTAGCTTTCGCTAAGTCAATATAGCAGACTGCTGCTGTTCCACCTGTTGACTGACTCAGGGTCAGAAACTGACATCATTCAGCTGCATTTATGAACATATTGGGCCAGCCAGTGCTTAGGAGTAAAACATTACATGTACTAGGATTATTGTAGTCTTAGTACAAACCAGAGGTGGGGACTCGAGTCACGACTTGCATTCGAGTCAGACTCAAGTCACAGTTTTAATTGCTTGAGACTTGACTTGATGCATGAAGAGAAGACTTGAGACTTGACTTGACTTGGGTTCTTTGATGACTTGGAAAGGTTTCTAAAGTCTTGACTTGAGATCTTGTGTTTGTGTAAATGACTTAGATTGAAAGTGATGAGATTTGTTCCAGCAGACGACTGAATTTAAATTCTGTTTTCTGAATTTGTATGGAATGATTGAATTTATTGAAGTTGAAACTGATTATAGAAATCAAACTCATGATGCTCTTATCAAGTTTTTATCCTATTAAAACCATATTGCATTGAAAAGTCCTAGATATTTAGTTTTCTTTAAGATATTAAATTGATACTGGACTCTTGATTTGTTCTGACTTGACTTGCTGTTCTACATTTAGACTTAAGATTTGACATTACTGACATGGACTTGACTTGGTAATCTACATTTCGACTTGGGACTTGATTTGAGACTCGTGCCTCAAGACTTGAGACTGACTTGGGACTCGAGCGAAGTTGACTTGGCCACACCTCTAGTACAAACTAACAACTGTAATCTGCTACACCTGGGGCCGATAGTATTTGCATATATGTGTGAGCCACCTTTGGTGCAAAATGGATGGAGTTTACATAGTACGAGAGCCACAAAGTTAAGACAATTATAGAAAAATACTTGCAAGTCAACGTAGAATGCTTTTCTGTGATGACCTTATCTGATTTGTCCTCACACTATGAATACAAATGCTATGAATTACTATGATTTGAGCCGAGTGTAGGAAAACATAAAGCAATCAGATAGCAGATGCCTTTGTAAAAACAAAAATGTGATTAGCCTTTAAATCGCTCTGATAAATATTTTAAATATGACTTGACATCTGCTGTAGATAACAATATCTAATAATAAATGTTACATATTTTTTAATAACTTTAACTTAATATGTTATGGATTGTGAAGCCAAAGTAATCAAAAAATAACAAATTAATCACTTCACCATTTTAGTGGCTATATTAATGTTGATAACAATTTTAAGAATATAATATGTCACAGATTTCATTTTGAAAGCAACCCTCCCAGGGTGACAATGCTGTACAGTTCATGTACTGTGACACCCTGTTGCTGTGCTTGGCTGGGAATCATTTCCCCCACACATGGATAATAAGAGAGATAGGAGGTGGTTTTCATTCAGTATTAATATCACCCACATGATTAACTCCGGGAATTATGAGTGCAGAGCAGAGTTTTTGCCTCGCAGATGTAACACACATCTGTGTAATCGGATAAGGCAAAACTAAAATAGTGGACATGATAACATATCCCATGGTGCCCTGCGGTAATTACAGTGTTTACAATAAATGTGATAGCATCGGCACATTAGCATGCATCAGTTAACAGGGTTAAACTCATACTTTGGGCTCTATTGTCTATGGCGCTGCCGGGTTTCACTAGGATTAGTGAATCAATAGGCCGGCCTAGGGTTTGGTTCCACTGCTGATGAAGCCATTAGAAAAGAAAGGCTCAATCAGATTCTGCTGTTGACCTTCAAAATAATGCTGAAAGTAATTAAGCCAGCAAATTGGGTTGATTTCTCCAGGGATACAATGACTAAGGTGAAAAAGGTATGTTTGGTTACTTGCTGTATAACAAAATGCCGTCAATGTCTATAATGAGCAACGATTAAATAGTGTCAGAAGGGTGGAAAGGTCTTACAAGGATGTTTTATAGGAGCTTGGGGTAATGCAGTAAATGCTTTGTTACGTTCAGCGACTCTTTGTCACACTTCAAAGGAGCATGAGTTGTGCTCCATTTTGCACAGATCTGTCACTTTAATTGTTTTCAGCGAAGCGGGTTTTGAAAAACGCTCTCCATTTGCATGAAGTCATAGATGAATAAATTCCCATTGCTGTTGAATGTCTTCTCATCTCCGACTCATTCCTCATTCAGATTGCCTCGTTTTTCACCTTGGAACACACAGAGGTGTGTTTGTGTGTGTGTGCAATTACATTGCAAACATTGGAAAATGGGAGTGAATGGCGGATGTGCTTCTAATTGATATCAATGTTAAATGTTGTTACACCTTGTGCTGTCTTCAAGCATAATTACTGTGAAAGTGACATATCACTGTTGATGAGCCTTGCTCAAATTGGCTTGACTGTAACAATTTTATTCAAATCAAAATAATAACAACTATATTACACACGTATCTGCACGTATCTACATAACCTTCACTACAAAACCAAACCCCTTAATTTTATCCATGAAATGTCCTTTGTCCATTTTTCATTACATAAACATAAATTTTCCATTAAAAATAACATAGCTTTAAAAAAGTAAGGTTAGTATCATGGGTTTTTAAGGGATTTATTCATGGGTTGATTCACAGAGACACTCGTAATTAAGGGATTTTTCATGCCTTTTGTGCAGGTTTACAGGTTATTAATGAGTTATTAATGGAAAGTTCCTGTCTCCCTGAATTTTACATGAAATTAGAAAGTAAGGAGTCACAAATGAAGGGGTGGTTTTGATGGGGTCTCCTCCATTTATAACTCCCTTAATTAATTTTAAGGGGATTTTGCATGAATTAAGGGGTGAATTCATGTAAATGGAAGGTTATTTTAAGAGATTACTGGTTCGTAGAGCTTCCTGGGGTGAAGTTCACATTGCTGAAGCTGTAAAGCTGGACCACATGCTGGTAGACCGCAGCACTAACACTGTCAAGTTCAGGGGTTTGATTCCTATAGGGGCCAATCACTACTCTGAAAGTGAAAGTGGGTTTCTTAGAAATGTCTTCTTTAAATTAGGCCTTTTCAATCCCACAAACAGAAAGAAGAAGGTCAAAAAAGTGAACAATTCATGTCGAAACAGTCTCGTCCATTTCTCCCCCATGCTTTCTATAGTTTGGCTCTGCCTCTTAGCTCTTCTTCTCCTCTCTCCAAACGCTGCTCTGCTCTCTGACCCCAGACTCTACTCCACCATCTATAGACCTACCAGCTCCCAGCTTCCCCCTTTCTGACGGTGCCCTAAATATGCCATTTAAAGCAGCACCAAGCCCTTGAAAACACACATTGTCTTTGTTTGGGTATTTAATATGAGGGAGGGGTTATGAAATATAATCTGTATGGAATGGTGTTGCCAGTGAATGTATGCTTTTTGCAACCACTCCAAAAAGTATACCCCTCTAGCAGATAACGTCTACAAAGTGTCACCCAGAGGAGAGGATTTTTTTTCTTTGTGTGAAAGGAAGAGCCGCTGTTCTTTACGGTCCTACAAAGAAATGTAAATGCAACCCCGAAAATCCACCATGGGAAGTCCACAGAGCCGATGCGTCCTGCTGGGTCTGTTAATATGACTGGCCATAATCCTCCCTAAAAACCCACCACAAGCAGGGCGAGATCATGTTGGTCTTTTTTGCTCGTTCCTGCAGCACGTCTCTCCTCACCTATACTCCAGGCGTGTCTTTGCATGAGACCATAAGGTATCCCTCTCTCTCCGAGTGTTGTGATTCAACAAATCCCTTCCCCAGTCAGAAGAAGAGTGAGAAAATGCCCTTCATCTCCACATAATGGTCCGGTGACAGTTCCAGCTTGGCTTTATCTCTCTCATCCCCCCCTCTCTCTGTATGTTTCCAAAAGACACACCCCTACTGTGAGCCCTCCCTGCAAACTGTAATTTATTTAGATTTATTTGCAGGCAAACAGTGCCCAGGCCCCCGTGGCTACTAAGAGCATGGATGGAATGGGGGGGGGGGGGGGGGCTGTTATAGGGATTAGACCCCTGGGGGAAGTGTAGAGATGGGAAGGGAGTGGGTTGTGGCGTTGGGGATGGTAGTGGCATCGCTGCAAACTCATTATGCAGAAGGACGGGGGTAATACGATTCACATCGCCCCCCATATCTCCCACACCATCCCCCCTCCCTGCCCCACTGCAGCACCACACCCATGGATGAGGAGGAACAATTATGGTGCAGACGGCTATCTGTGCTTTAATAAGCAATTACATCTCAGACACACTGTGTAAATTGTCAATTTGTCCGGTGTGATTAATAGGGCGAGTCTGTTCGCCTCGCCCCCTTTATGGGACGGTGCCGCAGTATTCCCCTGTTTGAAGCCATTATCTGTGACCTTTTGGGAAATTGTGAGAAAAAAAAGAAAACACCCTGATGTTTAGGGGCTGGAAAGGCTGTTTGTTGGTATTCAATTTCAATAAAGCCACAATAATGCATAAAAGATGAGATCATAATATGTGGCACGTCATTTTTCATCCAAAATGAAATCGCGTAAGGGGAATCCGCAAAGGAATTCCACCATGTTGACTTGCTTTCTGCAGTTTAACTGCATTGGCAGCGCAATTGATGAAAATATATTAGTGAGTTCATCCTGACCATTCAGCCACAATTGATTCTGAAGAAGAATGAACTTCACATGCTGCTAATGGTCGGTGTCTGAATGGGTCAGATTTCTCTCTGAAGAGGCTGCAACAACTCACAAACAATCAATCACCATTAACTAGTTTGTATTGAGGGGTCTTCACCCTTTGACCCTGCCCTATGCACATTCCTGTAAAGGGTCATACAATGGCAAATAGCAACAAAGCCTAATTGTCTGGGATTTCACTCCGCAATCTAATTGACCCTACAGACGTCATAACAGTTATATGGTATCACAATTGAAAATGACTTATCTGCCAAATACAATAAATATACAGGAATTTGTGTCGGTGTGATTGGTGTAGAGACACATCAACAATTTACATTTTACAAGGTAAGGATCTAATTGTATGTCTCGCACTGTCTCTCTCTCTCCCTGTTTAGTCTTAAGAATGTACAGAAGAGGATTAGGGCCACGTGAAAAATTTATTTGAGTTCTGAGTTTAAAGTCAGAATTCTTAAACTCAGAATTCTGATTTTATTCTCAGAATTCTGACTTTAAACTCAGAACTCAAATAAATGTTTCACATGTGGCCCTAATCCTCTTCTGTACATTCTTAAGACTAAACAGGGAGAGAGAGAGACAGTGCGAGACATACAATTAGACAGATTACCCACAGTGAAGTGGGCAGCCAGTCTCGGCAGCAGCATTGTTATGCAGATATCCAAGGTGTATTAGAATAAAAGACTCATGCAAATAGACTCTGGACTGGTGTGTTCAGTGCAGACATGTTTGTCGAGGTTTGTCCAAAGTGACGGTAGCAGAAGCCAGGGTATGGCAAGAGAACAAACACAGGGAAAGTCCATCACACGCCATAAGTAATGACATCAGTCGTGTCTTGCAAGACAGTCTGCCTGACATTGGAATGGGTTTTCCTTCATGTAGGAAGGAGCAGACTGTAAAAAGGAAATGTCTCAAGGATTTATTTGCAGAGTGCTACACATAAATGAGTGCTTCAGTTTGCATACTGTAGCTTCTTTCAAGATCCGTCTCAGTTCTCTCATGTCAGCTCGGGACATCGTCTATTTTGTGAATCCTTCTGTGTTGAAAGCAGGTTTCATGGGCCGTCAGTGGCTCGTCTTTACTCGTGCTTGCTCTTTTGGAGCGTAATGCCATTTTCCCAGCTCCTCCATTGTGGGCCGATGGCGATGTGAACTAATGCACTCAGAAGAAATGAGCCAGGACATCCCCCTTTTTACCATGAGTCCTCCGTGTCTCTGCCTTTTTGCAGGAGACCCATCAAATATCTCACTTCCCCAGAGAACTCAAGGAGAGTGGAAGAATATGCACACGTGCCCCGGGGCACCAGATTCCATTACCAAGAGCCTGTTTATCAATTCAATCAATGGGACCATGCAACTGAATGGACAGATAGCCACAGGGGCTCTCACTGACAGTAACTCCATAATGGCAAACACTGCAACAGCACAGGGAAGCCATAAGGTTGTCACTAATGCCTTTAGATAGAGCTGATTGAACTGTTTCCGTTAACAGGGCCTGTTCCCTTTTACTGGATCTCTGCATTGCTTTTTTGGCGGACATTTTACACTTGGGTATGCTGTCTGCAGTTATGAAACAAGCATATTTGTTTTGCAACAGTTTAAGCAACATCTGTTAAAAAGATGTGTTTTACAATAGTTTTGTTCATTGTATTAATTAATGCGAGATGGTCCAGTGTGATAAAAGCAATTCATGAAGTGCTATCAAATTAATCTGCTCACACAATTAAGATAAAAGCACTCTGTGTGAAATCCACTATGTGAGGATAAAGTGAATGGTGTAAATTAGCAGGCAACCCATTAAGCTGATAGCAGCGGTTGATATTTGTAGTGTTACAGTAATCTAACACTTGATTCTCCTGACAATAATGAAAATAAGCGTGATGAGGGGTAATATTTCAATATTTCAGCTCTACAGCTGGCCTCACACACAGGGAGGAGAGGGAGGAGGAGGAGGAGGAGGAGGAGGAGGCGGAGGCGGATGAAGAAATAAGAAGGGTGTCTCTTCCTGAGACAGGACATACCTCAGACTCCCCAGAGGTCTAACTACACTCTCATTTTCCAAAGATGAGAACCCAAGACGCTCTGTGTAGTCACATGCTTGTTTGCTTAGCAAGCTTTTCCAGTCTTCATGAAATCACATCATAATCAAGCAGACATGTTGCTTGTTTGTGATTTGAATGGGCTGAAGAGAATCAAAGCCAGAATGCATGTACATAGATCCCTTTTCGCCCAGCAAATTTTTTCATCTCCAAGACATCTCGTCATATTTAAGTCATGCAAGCATGTTGGCTATTAAAGATTGCTTCAGATTTTGATGGCTCCATACTGCTGCTGTGTTTAATCTGATCCTGGTCTTTTATCTTTAGATAAGACAGCGGGAGAGGGGTTAGGCCTGAAAGGAGAGGATTAAACTGGCTTGATCCTGGAATAAAGCAAAGTTATTTACAGAGCCGTAGGCTGTCCGGTGGCATGCACTAGCAAAGTGTTCAGCATGTGGTGTATATGAATATAAAATCATATTGCCTGAACACTGTATCCATTATGGCCTCAGATGTAAAGTGATTCAGATATTGGACAAAGTGCTGTATATTCATGCACATCATAAATAATGCATTTTTGTAGAGGTTTGCTGACAAAACTTGATTTTGGAAAACTCAAATATGCTGCAACTATTAATAGACATTCTGAGACATTTCTGTTTCATTAGCAAGCTAATTATATTAGGTGAATATTTGAAAAGTCCATTATGATGCCACACATTTCAAGGAGAACCTCTGGCTCTATATAATCAAACAAGAAAAATGCTGATGAGGCAAACCTCAAACCCAAGAGAAAATGGAATATTTGATGCTCCATCTACACTCACATTTCTACACATAGTACCTGTTTACATTTGCTCATTTCCATTGATCATACTTTTGATATGCAGATTTCTTTTTATAAAATGCCCTGCCCTTAGAGGATATTGTTATTTCCTGCTTGCAATAAAAGGCCAAGAGAGTTGAATCTGAAAGGCTATAGTTGTCCAATTGATTGTTTGACTGTTTTTTGTGAAATATAAGCTGTACATCATTTTTTAACAACCTCTGTTGAACAAATATTTTGCTGTAAGAGTAAATCCCAAACTCTTGCCCCAGTAAAAAATCAGAAAGAGAAGATTACACCATCAGAAGTTGTTGGAGATTTAGATCTCATTGGAGAGAATTGGAAGCTCTTGGGCAATAGCTGCTGTGTTTGGTTGCAAATTACTGATTCTGATGAAAGCAGCACTTCACAATCTGTTGTGGTAAAGAAGCACCATGTCACTACCTTGACAGTACTGCACCATTAAATGATGTCACTGTACTACCATAGTATACCTGACATTGACACAAACCCCAATAAATAGAGCTCTTTTTGTTTAAAATAAAAGATATAAAAGAAATTGTCCCTTTAAAGCAATATTCTACTTAGTTTTAACATGGGGGTTATTCAGCACCGCCATGAAAACCAGAATATAAACTATTAAAAGATCAGATGAGGCTGGGACGAGAGACCTGAAAGAGACTGTGGTAAGGGTGTCGATCCATTCAGTAACATTTTCAGTAAAAGTGAATAGTCTAAGGTAGATTTGTTTCAAAATTGAGGTGAAAGGTAAATGTCTTTAGCCCTAGTCTCTACTCCAAAACATTGAGTTGTAGCTTGAGAAGAGCCATCTCAGTTAACCTGAACAAACTGTTAGCTGCTAGCTAACTAGCCAGCAGGCTCATTTAGCAAAACTGAGATTACTAGCCATTGCTAACGCTAGATTCTACTAGATACATTAGCTGGTGTGCTAATCATGTGTCAGCGATGGTTAGCTGACGATACTATGGTTAGCTAGCTAACTAGCTGACATTATCTAAACGCAAAATCAATCAGATTAAAAAATTGTCAGTTCCCAGTCAAAAAAGCATAGAAATTAACCATTGTTGCAAGTTGCATGTTTAGAAAGGTTATCGGCTGTGCATCCACTGTTGCCCAAGATTTGAGGACCTCCAATATGGCCGTCAGTGGGTGCTGAAAGCCCCAGTCAGCCTAATATCCTTATATTTCAATTTCATTTAGGCTGATTGGTGCGTTCACTTACTAAGAAAACAAGGTGGGTATACCTGTATACCTGTGTACAATCTTAGCTAGACTACCGGATTGCTTGATGAATTGGAAGCCTTTAGAGACTAAGATTACCTCACTGCAGTAATTTGAAAGAATGGCAGATATGGAGACCTAGATAATGTCCCATTTAAAGTGTACTGTGTGGGGTCTACTATCAGACTCCTCAATGACCCCAATTCTAAATTCTAAATAAATCTAATTTCATGCTGAAGCATTAATTGCGTGTCGAAGAAAATCAAGGCCATAGTTGACATAGAGTTCATGGTTGTACCCATGACATAATTGTTGCCGTTACCAATTAACATGCAGAACTGGCTCATTCTGGCACATGTTTAACCACATGGGGATTAATGTAATGGGTTTAGTTTTTCCACAGAACATTTATAGATGACATCCTGCATAGTGACATCTCAAAGTGACATCTCTTCACGCCCCCCTGTCAAACCAATCTCATGTCATTGAAAGGTTTGTTGTGGAGGAAGACTGAGCCATAACAAGCCGAGACACCTTTTCTAACGTGGGGTCAAGGGTTAAATATGGACATAACTTAACAGAGAGAAGGCGGTTTGGTACACAGGGTCAACCTGTTACCCCTGGCCAGGAAAACAACGACATGCTCCAACATCACAAATATTTGAACCCCTCCTCATCCTGTTTTCCATGTCTGCTACTCTGCTTCATGCTTAACGTTTGGGTTGGAGGAGAGGAAAGGTGAGTTCTAGCTTAATTTATGGGTTTCTTGCCAGCACTTTGGGAAGTCCCAGGGGGTAAACATAAAAAAGTAAACTGTAAAATGATTTGATTTGATATGACTTAGTGGTCCTATCAAAGATATATTTGTACATGTTTTAATTAACTTTATTTGACTTTGTCTTTTCCCTGCAAAGGCATCAGCGTTATGTCCGCAATGAGGAATCCACTCATGTTGCCACAACACAAGGAAATGATTAACGCCTGGAAGTAAGTGCTCTTTGATTCCCCATTTGCAGCTTTTTGAAAATCCCAAACTACCCCACCGGCACATTTTTCGCGGTCCGTTTCTCGCAGATGTACAATAGTGGTAATGATGGCGCATGCTGTGATAAGTACCATTAAAGTAGCTAAAGGGTCTCATGCTAAGGCTTTTATGGGATGGTAAATCTGTTTTAAGTCGCTCTCTCATCACCTTGTGTGGCCAAAACAGCCATGGAAGAAACTCAACAGACCCCTTTAACTTGCAGTCAACTCATTCACAAATTAATATTTTTGAGTCTCTGTGCTATGACAGAGATATTGATCCTGCCTCGTCCTCATATGAAAGAGGAGCTGATAATCCTACATAGGCAGCAGGGCAGCCTGGGGGGATTGCAGGGCCATAGGCACATAACCAACATTTCTGCAGTGCCAACTATGTGGGATGGATATCAAAGAAGCTAGCAAGCTGTGTTAAGTGTACAATCTGAGCGTGTGTATTAATAAATGTGTTAATGGGCTGTCCAGAGGAAGAGCTCTCTGGTTTATGGGTTTTTCCTGTTTTGTTTTGGATGACTTGCTCGGTGCACTCTGTCAACCCTGCAGGACTAAAACAATTGTTCGTAACCAATGAGAAAACAGTTGAATGTGACTTAGCCAGAAGCGACTCAGAAAAGAACAATGGCAATGGACGAAAAGCTCATCCTCTGTGTTTCAGAATTCCCCAAACTTTATAACATAAGTCTCAAAACTGACCATGATCTGGGGAAAAAAACAATTGCGTGGCGAAATGTCAGCAGTCAGACAGGACTGCCAGGTTGGTAAATTGGCATAAAGTTTATGAAAGGATGTTTTTCAAATTCCCCGCTTTTCCATATCCCCAGTGTGCTTCTTGATAACATAGCTATGTGCGTTTTGCTCTTGGTTTTGCACCTCACCTTGTGGTGAGCAAAGAGCAAATGTTTTAGTTCATAAATCCTTATGAGTGTCAACATTCCCCTTCCAACAGCTAGTGGATACGTATCATTTCAGCTGTGACTTTCTGTTTTATGAGTTGAACACACCAGCCAACAGGTCAGATATTCAGCATGCACATGTCACTGGGCTATGAGAAGGGTTATTGGTGGCCATGCATCCCCATAACCCTTGGTGCCAATTTTTGCCAGGACCATGAAGTCATTTCTTGATCACTGCCAAATGGAAAGAGGCCAAAGTGTACGGTTTCAAACACGTTGTAACCAGAGGTGGGGACTCGAGTCAAATGACTTGGACTCAAGTCACAGTTTTAATTGCTTGAGACTTGACTTGATGCATGAAGAGAAGACTTGAGACTTGACTTGACTTGGGTTCTGGTGACTTGGGACTTGACTCTGACTCTTGTACTTTGATGACTTGAAAAGGTTTCTAAAGTCTTGACTTGAGATTTTGTGTTTGTGTAAATGACTTAGATTGAAAGTGATGAGATTTGTTCTACCAGACGACTGAATTTAAATTCCATTTTCTGAATTTGTATGGAATGATTGAATTTTTTTGAAGTTGAAACTTATTATAGAAATCAAACTCATGATGCTCTTACCAAGTTGTTATCCTATTAAAACCATATTGCATTGAAAAGTCCTAGCTATTTATTTTTCTTTAAGATATTAAATTGATACTGGACTCTTGATTTGTTCTGACTTGACTTGCTGTTCTACATTTAGACTTGAGACTTGACATTAATGACATGGACTTGACTTGCACTTGACTTGGTGTTCTACATTTCGACTTGGGACTTGTGCCTCAAGACTTGAGACTGACTTGGGACTCGAGCAAAGTTGACTTGGTCACACCTCTGGTTGTAACATATTAGTTGTTGGCCCTGCAAATACCCTCCTATTTCTGTCCATACTAATTTTGTCCAAGTAGTGAAGCAGTTGTGATATGTGAACTGACATGTTAGCACCAGTGGTGTCATGCCTTGTGCCTTACACTCTGAATAGCATGGCTTATGCTGAGGCAAACACTGAATTATGGCTACAGACATAAATAGAAAACTACCACAGATACGACACTCTAACTGAACTTTACCGCAAACTATCAAACATTTATCATTTTCTCTGATTAATATTGCAGGTTAGATTTGTTCAATTTCATACACTCTAAGAAGAGCATCTGTCATCTTTCATATGTCAAATTAAATATAGTGCTTTGAACCACAACAAAGCTAGCCAGTTTGCTCTTTCGTGGGACTGCTTTTTCAAGGTAGCAATTCCATAACTGATGCTGCTGTATGTCTCATGTATAGTTGAACTAGCCAATCAGGAGTCTACCATGGCCTTTTATCCTACACATCTAAATGCAAATCTATTCCATGTGGATTTACTGGTGCTTGCCATAGCTCTTAGGCCAAATGTTATCACTAGAATATAGCTCCAATGGAGAGTGATCAGATTACACGCAAGGGGAGTTGGCATTTGAAACCACTGTGCTTTAATCTTGGAAAGTGAAACCCCAGCATTTAGAAATGTTAATTCTTTCAGCGGTTGAGCACATCATTTGAGCACCATATTGTGGAGACGTGTCTCCCATTAGAAAATCATTAATGAATGCGGTATAACTCGCAGCACAGTGCTGAACCATGCAGGATTACACACACAAAAAAGTGCAATCACACACACACACTCACACGCACACACACACACACACACACACCAGGGTCATCTTACTCAATTTGTATTCCTAGAGTCCCATATGCTCTGTAGAAAACCCATTACCAAAGTGGCTGTTTGATACCAGGTGTTTGCCATCTGCTCAGTTGATGTGTCCATTCACCTGCTCATGTCCAACCATGGCATGATTGATACAATACACCTTATGCACCTTGAGAATTTTGCCATAGGAAAGAGTTGGAAGCTGAAAAGAACATGACATATTGGCAAATAACGGCTATCTTATGCCCAAAGCTCCAATTTTGCATTCAAAACATTATGGAGAAAAAGGCCGGTATGATCCAAATGAAAACTAATTGCTCCTGGCTACATGAATACCAATGATGACATGAATATGCATGTTGGTCTGTTGGGTATTTATTCTTGTGCACACCACCCTTCATGTGTCTGTGAGTCCATGTTCAACATTTTCAAAATTAACCCATTTCTTCTTCCAATGGAGGTGAACATTTAATAGGCAGAAGCATTATATGCAATGCATTAAAATGCTGCCCTATAACAGTGAAGCATGTAGTCTATAAAATACTGTAATATATACAACTTGCTGCAGCAGTATATTGCGCAACAGCAGACGTTTTTTTCTGTAACATGTTGAATGCAGAAGAGGATTAGGGCCACATGTGAAAAATTTGAGTTCTGAGTTTAAAGTCAGAATTCTGAGATTAAAGTCAGAATTCTGAGTTCTGACTTTATTCTCAGAATTCTGAGATTAAAGTCAGAATTCTGAGTTCTGACTTTATTCTCAGAATTCTGACTTTAATCTCAAAATTCTGACTTTAAAATCAAAACTCAAATACATTCTTCACATGTGGCCCTAATCCTCTTCCTTACAAAGACTGCATAACACTGATTAAAAATAGTTTTATAAATCTAAAAAATGTTCAGATTCAAATCAACAGATGCTCCATTGACCCTATGTTCCTTTTCTAGCCGTGCTTCATCACTATGATAATTCACCATTGGTTATGTGACAAATTAAACCACAAAATACTGTAAATATTGCAGATACTGTACCATATGCTTATGGTATGGCCTTCTTGGGTAGACCTGATGGTCTTTCTGTTGCTGTACAGACCTGGATCTTGCAAGTGATTGCAGCCTTGTGGGTCTGGTCTTGATAAGGAGGGGGTGCAGAGGGACGAGCCTCTCCCAGAACAATATGCGGCTCCTGCCTGTGTGGAGGAGGCAACGCTGTTTGATGTTCAGCCGTGAGAAAGTGTCGGGCTCTATGATTCTCTAACGACACTTTAATGTTGCTAGGTTTCCACACAGGTGTTTTCTATTTCTGAGCAGCCTTGTGTGGCAGATTAACAGAGTGTTTATATGGTGAGGTAACATATGGCTGTTTTTCCACAATGCACAGGCGATGTGGGAAAGTTGATACAGCTTCATGTGCCTGAACGTCTTGGATGACAAATAAAGTGCCATCTTAGTTCCCTGTGGCTTTGGTGCTGAAACATTTGCTCAACAGTTTCAGTATCAAATTAATCATTTCGGAAATCTTAAAAAATATGTGTATAAGTGCATGTTGTATTAAGTTTCAACCCCATAGCTTCTGCATTTATATTGCCCAAACAGGAAATGTAGGCTAGTTTAAGTACCTTGTGATAATGCAAGTAATAATCTGCAGCAATATCTATATCAAACATGTTTTATAAAACGTTGGGATAACTGTTTAGGAGTGTTTTTCATCTTTGGAAGGCAATGCCAATGTTCACTCTACTTTTGGCTCATAGATGGTCGCTTTCCTTTTAAGAAGCTTGCCTTCCTCTGAGCGATTATTCTTTTTTTCCTTTTTGCTTTCCATGGTGGCTATCGCTTCTTATGCTAATTGTGCATTCATGTGCTGGTAGGAAAGTCCGACATCTGGGACTTCTTAGTCGGCTGCTAAATAATAAGTAATAAGTATTGCATTCATATGCTATTTTGTCGGAAAATCAACCTAGAAGACATACAATAAACACGGTTAGTTTTATGAACTTCATTCAAACAAATGTTAGGTTTGTCTGGTTAACAACATAAGTTGGCACAATGGTGACCTTGGTTTCCTACTTCATCATCTGACTATGGAGGGCGTTCATGTGAAATTTCCAAGTAGGAAATTCATTTTTCCAATATATCTGTTCCTGTTTATGCCAAACAAACCGGAAACGGAGAAAGTATCACCAGATGATTTTTCTCATGAGAGACTGTTGGGTCGAATCACTGTGTTATATCATTGTGTTATATCAATCAGTGATAGAGAGTAGCAAAACAGGCATTTATTTCTATTAAAATGTCACAGATTATTAATTTATACGTTTAACTACCATCCTATAAATTCCAGATTAGTTCATCATTAATTATGACTATTATTATGATATTATGATAATTATGTTTGACTGATCACCATTGAGAGTTATGCGTAGAGTCATCTACTGCATCATGCCATCAGTATTCACATCCACTACAACCACAATGTCATTAGAGCTATATACAGCAAGCATACATAGTAGGAAAGAAAATGCACAGCTGGAAAATACAATACATTTCACTAAACTAAGAAAGTGTAACTAACTTGAACACTAATGGTCTGAGTGGAGCTTGTCACCACCTATTTCTTTACTATTTAAAGGCTAAGTGCTTCCTAGTTGCCAGCCATTCCTAATCATTCAAGTTGGTCTTGTCTACTCACTCTTACTGTCTTTTTCCCCGATTCCCTTGTCTACTTTCTCCTTAATGTGTTTGGCTGGGTGACAGCACAGCTGGCAGAGGCCACAGACTCACACAGCAGGAGGCCTTTAAACCTCCTGCTTCAGCGCCAGCCAAACTCCCCCTTACTGCTATAATGATGCAAGTACCCAAGCAGCTGAATGTTTTTCTACCTTGAGTCTGGTCCTGGCCTATGGCATATACAGAAACAAACTCATGTATGTCCAACACCAAGATCATGCATGGTCTGTCAGTTTTTACACTACCCTTCAAAGGATCTTATATGTGCTATAATAATTTGGGGGAGTTGGTGTTGTGAAGTGTTAGTGAATCGGGTGCAGTTTTGTATGGCCTCGCCAACAAATCAACATGATCTCATAAGAAGTTGTGAAATTAGCACAAACTCAAATGCAGATCTACATGCTGTGGACACGAATTATTGTGAAAATTACGTTCTTCCACCAGGAATTGGATTCTGTGGCAACAGTACGAATTGGACACAGCATTTTCAGCTAAAGGTTGGCTAACGGTTACATTTAGGCAACTGAACCAACTTGGTTAAGGTTAGGGAAAGGCTTTGGTCATGATTAAATAAGAAAACTTTTGCTAAAAATATAGATTTGACTCATGGTAGAAATTTTGTGCTGGGAACACCGAATTTTAACCCCACCAACACATAATTTGGTGTTAACAAGTCGTTTTCATTTCATGTACTTGTATGAGATCTGGTTGCAACAAATAAGTATTATGTGGGTAAAATAACGAGATTTACATATAATTTATATATGCATGACCATGACAGGCGCAAAAAGGCTTCATTTTTTGACCAGCGCTGTTATACAGCTTTCCACTCAGTATGGCTTTCTAATTTGGTGATTTTGGTGATATAGAACAGTCTTCCTTGCACAATACACACACACACACACACACACACGCACACACACACACACACACACACACACTTGTTCACCTTTTGGATTCATGGGCCTAGCTAAGCCCCTCTGATTCTGCAGTGTCTGTTGCATCTGCCCTTGTCAAGAGGCAGGTCATCTCTCATTGTCAGACATGGAACGTGGAAGTGTCGCTCCACTCACACTGTTTGTCATATTCATCCTGTATCAAATCCAGCAGGTTATAAAAACCTTACATCCTCCAATCTGTCCGAGCAGCCCGTGCACCCTGATTAGCGTTAGTGATGGCTGGTGAAATGCTCTGAGTCTCTGCCCCGCATGACACGTGCCATCGGGAAGCCGCTGTGATCGCTGGAAGTGAAGCAGACTGACAAAGAACAAAGAAAAAGACAGATGAGAAAAAAATCTATGGAAATGCGGCGGTACACGACTCAGCACAATAGGTGTCAATTGCTCTTATTTTCAATCTGAAAGCCAAATGTGATAGTGTTCATGAAGCCACAGGTATATGACATTTCATCAGCACATTGCAGACCATGTAACCTTTAGATTAAAGTCAGAAAATGCCAAACACCAAGCATGGAGTTATCCGTTTTTCCACACAAGAGTAGCTATATATTTATACATGCTGTTTTTAATATTTGATACTGGATCACTTTTGCTCTATTACTAGTGGCTTAGTATTGCCATTGAACAGTACCATGTCTGCAATGTGTGATTCTACCCTGCTTGGCCTAATTACTGTAGATTTAGATATGCTGATACAGAAAATGGATTCTTTTTTTTTTGTCCATTAATAACCATGAGTTTATTGAACTCCTTAGGTGTTTATTTTAGGGGACCCCCGAGAAGCAACAAAATGAACCACTGTCAGCATTTACAGTAGCTGCACAGAATTCAAAGAGAGAGCGAGCGAGAGAGAGAGAGAGAGAGAGAGAGAGAGAATGAGTCAAATCATAGTTCATATCATTGCACTTTACAATGAGCAGATTTAAAACACTAATAAACAAATCAAGAAAATTAAAAGCTTCATTTGATTGTTTATCAAATCTGTCAGTCACATTGAAGAATGTGTGTATGGTCATGATGCATGGTATCGTATAAAGATGTTGTATGTATCATGTATGTATGTATGCATGTGTGTGAGTGGTTATGTAAACGTGTGTGTGTGTGTGTGCATGCACCAGAGGTGTGGCCAAGTCAACTTTGCTCAAGTCCCAAGTGTTGAGGCTCAAGTTTCAAATCAAGTCTCAAGTCTAAATGTAGATTACCAAGTCAAGTCCATGTCATTAATGTCTGAGCATCTTGAGTGTGATTTCTATAATCAGTTTCAACTTCTATAAATTCAATCATTCCATACAAATTCAGAAAACAGAGTTTAAATTCAGTCGTCTTGTGGAACAAATCTCATCACTTTCAATCTAAGTCATTTACACAAACACAAAATCTCAAGTCAAGACTTTGGAAACCTTTTCAAGTCATCAAAGTACAAGAGTCAGAGTCAAGTCCCAAGTCACCAGAACCCAAGTCAAGTCAAGTCTCAAGTCTTCTCTTCATGCATCGAGTCAAATCTCAAGCAATTACAATTGTGACTCGAGTCTGACTCGAGTCCAAGTCATGTGACTCGAGTCCCCACCTCTGGCATGCACTCATAGGGTTAGACTGATGTATCAGTCAGTCTAAATCAGAAAGTGGGGCTGCAACAGAGAAAAGCTTCCCATCCCCACTAATAGACACAGTACGTTCACCCTATGTGCCCAAATTAAATTCTAGTGTTGGTATGCACACTGGTAGGAGAAGTGACAAATTGAAGAATGAAATCCAAAACTGTGTCCTAAACAGCTGGTCCCTTTGGTATCCTTTAGTGTGCTGTGTGCAGTACTAGATTTCTGGGTATTGCAGTTTAAATTTTTCAACCAGTTACCTCTCGCTGCCATTTAAAGATGTTGAATATCAATATCTATCTGCAACTTTGATACAAAAATATCGGTATTGAGAGCAGCAGATGACCCTACTAGGCTTGGGCCGATATTCAATATTATTGAATATCGCAATATTTTGTGAATATCGCGATGTTTTGTGAATATCGCGTTATTTCCCACGATATTTGCAGGAAATAACGCAATAGTCACAAAATATCACAAAAAAACATTCCCTATTTGATGTAATTTGGAGGAAATAAAATAAAATACCCCCCCCCCCCCGAAAAAAAAAAAAAAAGACTAAGTGCAGTGTGGAGAGGCCAGGAGAGACGCCCGCATGTCAGAGAGAGATGAGGGGACGAGTTACAGCTGTAAGTATGTAGGGGAATAAAAAATGAATTCATAAGATGGATTCTAAAAACGCTACAGACGGATTACCTGTCTGAAGACAATATTTCCCTGTCAACATTCATGACCCCAATCTATTTTATCAGTTTACTTTATCAGCCTCCAGGCACGCCGTGTGCTTATTTTTCATGTGATGTACACAAAACAGATGGAGAGAGGCCAGTGAGGACAGAAAGCCTCCTGACATGGTTATTTGGTTCAGACAGGCAGACTTCACCTCTATCTCTCACAAGGTCACCATGTGACCCTCCGGCTAATGGTCTGAAAGCAAACCTTTGTTTTTTGAAATGAGAAAACACAGGAGCTCTTGCCTCTTCACAGTGTGGCTCAGGTCCAAAGTTAATGGATCAGCATCGCTCATGTTGGCTAATTGCTGCCTGGTCTTTGACAAAGAGCCAGACAGTTGCATTAACCTTTTATATTGATCCAGACGACAGTGTTTGCACAGGTAGGATTGCCATTATATGTCCTTTTTCCAGCATGAACAGACTTTACAATTTGGCAGTTTGATACTTTCTTCTATTAACTACGCCTAATCCTTAATCCTGTATTCAGCACTGGGTGATTTGGTTCTATCACCACTGTAGGCATGGATTGAATTTTTAAGGAGTGATGTGTAAGTAGCTTGTGACTCCTGTAAGCTTGAAGGTTGAATGAATTATTCATTGTTGTCAACATTATGTACTTTTGAAAAGGAAGCATTACCGGAGAAATACTGGAGTTTTTTTTGTAACCTTGGGGTTCACCAAAGCCATTCAAAATAGATTGCATCTTTGTAAATGGCTGTCAGTCGTAAAATAATGGTGATTTCCCTCATTTCCCGAGAAGCTGATGTGTGGGAGATTCAAGTTTTTTGTCTGATGGCAGAGAGAGAACTGCTACTTTCATGACAATATTGACACCTGGCACCTGTCATATAGACAAGCAGCACCAGCAGTGATGAAGTTAATCTCAGTAGGTTTTGGCTGAAGACAGCGTGTTTAAGAAGGGAAATGTCATCTGTTTTCGCTGGGTGAGGCTGATGATCAAAATGCTGCTGGTTTTGTTGTCATCCTCCCCAATTACCTGTCAGTCACCTCTCTCTGTCTGCAAGCCCAGCCTCTTCACAGAGTCCCTTCCACTGCCACCAGTCTTATCTCCGTGGCGGTGACAGGACTTTAATTGAAGCCGGAGTCATATCATTTCACACGCGTCTGCACATGTATGCCTTCTTGACACGTCGCAAATATGCTTCCGTCTAGCGGTGGCCTGCGCATTTGATTTATTCCACCAATTACCAAGTCTGAAATAGAGATGCGGTGTTTAAAGTTTTTTTTTGCGAATTCGGCATCAAATTATCTCTCTATTACTGTCCATAATCAGCGAGTTAAACACAGTGGCGATAGTTCATTTCTGCTAGCTTGCTCTGTGTCAATGCTTACTGGGTGGTTAAATCGGTGAGTCCCCCAAATGGTTCTTGAGAAAACAGATCAGCAAGGGGAAAGTGGGTGGTGGGTGCGACTAGGCGTCCACATTGATTTGCCCATTAAACAACATTCCACAGATTAAAACAAACTGCCTCAGTGGTCTCCGCCCATCCTACAGATAATGGGCGCTGATGGAATTATGGATTTTCAGTTTTACTGGCAGCTTACCCGAATCTGATAAAGCGCTTCCCTCAGTAAAGTGCTGAAATGATGAGGCGGCTGGACGACGGAGTCTATGACTTTAGAAGGCTGGAGCTGTCATTGATTTACTTCTTCGGTTAAACTTCCCATTTCTCCCTCACAGCCTATTGTCAATAAAAGTGGTTTCATGCACGGTGGCCCTTGACTCTCGCTTCAAATAAAGCAGTGAGGCGAGATCGCTGTACGGCAAAGAGGGCCGACGTGTTCAAACCGGTTTCACTCTTCTTTTGTTCAGATAATGCATCTGCATTTGGCTGCCTAAATCCCATTAGAAATAGGGACAAACAGGGAGGGGAAAGGCCAGGATTGAAAGGAGTCGGCTGCCTGACTTAAACCAGCGGTATCCTGGGTGTGACTTTTGTGTTTTTCCACGGGACTCTGCAGAAAGCCACTGGCACGTTATTTAAATAATCTTTTGTCCTTCCCCTCTGTGTAAAGGAAATCATATTGGCAGCTGTGAATGCGAATGGCAGACGTGTGATTCCACTCACAGCCCGGTGTTAAAGCCCACTGAGATCCACGGATGGCAGAAAATAAGCATCCGCTCTAAGCCCGCCCCGGATCGAACGTGCTTGTGTTTCTCAAAATTAAGACCACATTTCCCATCAACCCTGTTGCTTCCTGACTCCCCATATGATGTTCTATGATCAGAGGCGGAGCCCTCTAGTTGCCTCAGCGCACTGAAAATTTGAATGCACGTGCTCAGCCAATCAGAATGAGCCTATACAACCCTATGGCACTGGTGTGGTGGATGGGTGTATGAGTTCGCCTTCAATGTCAGCAACCAGGGTTCAATTCACAGCTTGTACAGGACATTTCTATGTGAGTCACATTTTCATTTTTTTTCTTTTTTTTTTTTCTTATTTAACCATGACCAAAGCCTTCCCCTAACCTTAACCAAGTTGTTTTAGTTGCCTAAACTTAACCGTTAGCCAACCCTTAGCTCATAAATGCAGCGTCCAATTTGTGTTATTGTCACAGATTCCAATTTGTGGTGGAGAAATGCAATTCAGTGTCCACAGTACCTAAATCTGCATTTCTGAGTTTGTGTTCATTTCACGTATTTGTGTGAGATCATGTTGACTAATGTTCCGGCACTTTAAGATTCCATCACCATAACTCCCCTATATTCACAGATCCTGTGTCCCAGAATCAAGCTCAGACTAATGTTCCAGCACTTAAAGTAACTCATAACTTTTCAGGCCAATACGACCAAACAGCAAGTCAGTATGCTGCTTATGATCAGAAAGAAAACATCTTGTAATAAAAGGTAATGGCAACGTAGTCCTCATACTACAGTCACAGCCCATTCATCCTAGCCAAGCCATCCTAGGTTGTTATTTATTCAGGCAGAGCTGCCTATTGCAAGAAACCATCTACCTCTGATGTCCCCCCCATTATTCACTGGTGTTGCACCAATGGTTATGTCTATTATGGAGAGGTGGGCGCTCCCCCCATCGCTCCGCCATGTCGAACCGGAATAGAGATGCAATGTGTGATATTCCGCGATGACCCAGGGTGGCTGCACACACGCATACATACACACTGCAAATGAATGCTGGTGCACCGCTGCGTGGGCAGGGGGTGGGGAGGTACTTAAGATAAGTAAACAACCACCGTCAGCTCAGTTGGACAGTGAGACCGAGACAAAATAAAAACCCTCATAAGAGATGCTTGTTATCGGCAATTTCCACAAGCAAAGAGGGAATTTACTGGACTGGCCTTCATACCTTGGTGTGTGTATGTGTGTGTGTGCATGCATGTGTGTTTCATTGTATTGGAAAAGTAGAAGCAGCAGGGCCGTGTTGTGCTTAGCTTGCTTTGTTGCCACACTCTCACCTGTACAGACGCACCATTGTATTCCTCAAGTTGTGTGGCAAAGTTACATATCATGCAGGAAGCAATTTGCTGTTTTAGATGGAGTAGGGGGTTGTTTAAATCTGTGCTTTGTGTGTGTGTGTGTGTGTGTGTGTGTGTGTGTGCACTCCTCTCTCTCTCTGTCTCACTTTCTTTCGTGCTCTATGTTCGTATATACTGTATATGCATGTGTAGACATCAGTGTTGGGGTCGTTACGGGAAAACAGTAATAAATTCCACATTACTTGTTACTTTTCTTAGAAGTAATGAATCACTTTACTTATTACTCCAGGAGAGAAGTAATTAGGTACACTACTTGTTACATTACTTTTGCATTTACACTCTAAAATGATTGTGCTAGGCTTACTCGCGTTCATTGGGAAAGAAAAGAAAAAGAAAGGGAAAGAAAGAGGGAAAGAAAGAGCCTACAGCAAGGTCCATAACAGGTCTAAAAGCATGTTACAAATAAAAGCACTTGAAGGCCCATTTTAAATTCCGCCTTTTTGAGTCGTATTTACCACTCTGTTGGCTCGTTCATGTGCACTCAACTCGTAATTCCGATATTCCAACATGACCTGAAGTCAGGATAAGACAAGGGGAATCTTTCAATAGATATTACACCCATGAAGAGGTTAAAGAATGTAACGCAATTAACAACCTATCTGTTAGATCAGTAATTATAATGTGACTACTGAAATTGGAACAGTAATGTCTTACTTTGTAACACTACCCCGTATGCAAGTGCATGTTTCTGTGTTCTTGTGGCTTGACTGTAATATGTGCTCAGTATAATGTATTTGTTCGCCACAGAATCTTGTCATATGAACAGTAAATGCATTTCAAGGTTTGCTTGAACTGTATAATGTTAGTTGGCATTAAACACAGCACAGTAAATATGCAGTTCTTTTCTGAGAGCATGTTGTTATTTTATATGTCAATATAATAAATCAAACTAGAAGGGCACTCGGAGAGCACAGACCTCCGCCAAGGCCAATCGTCCAGTCTTCTATGATATGCAAATGTGCAAGCGCAACCAATATACGGATCCGCTCCAAAATTTAATGGGTTCTTCCTTGGTCCATGCTACACCCTTCCACGAAGTTTCACGAAAATCCGGCCAGTAGTTTTTCCATAATCCTGCTGACCAACAGACAAACAAACAAACAAACAAACGGCACCAAATACATAACCTCCTTGGCGGAGGTAATAAATAGATGTCAAAGTAATTATGATACCTTAGCTGTAAGTAAATGAGACCATGGAGTAACCTCTATCTCACACCAGTGGTATTGTTAGTGCTAGTGTTTCTCCAAATTCTCCAAACTAATGGCAAATATTCTCTCTTCTTTCTTTCTTTCTTACTTTCTTTCTTTCTTTCTTTCTTTCTTTCAGTCCAAAGACATGCAGCTCAGGTGAATTGAAGACCCTTAATTGCCCATAGGCATGAATGTGTTTGTGTGCAGTATGGGATGTATATGACGTAGTATATGATGATATGATGTATAGTATGTATATGATGTATTTAATGACATAGTATAGGATGTGTATGGTGTGTATGTGTAGTATGTATATATGATGTAGTGCGTATATGACATGTACTGTATATGATGCTATGTAAAGCTCTTTGAGACATGCTTGTGATAAAGGGCTGTATAAATACACAAACAAGACTTTCTTTCTTTCTTTCTCTCTTTCAATATAGTTCCTGGAAGTTGTCTCTTTGTTTGCTAAACGGAGTAAACCTTCATTTGGGTCCACAGAGAGCCTCAGTCGTCTCTGTTGTTATAAAATGAGATGTGATCGGTGGCAGAGTGAAATTCTTCCTCTGTGGTGTGATGGGGGTGTGTGTGTGTGTGGTGGCTCTGCGCTTCAGACAGAGGAGAAGATGGGTTTGTGGTCTGGGCTCAGCAGCAGAGGAAGTGTTGAAGGGCAAACGGTTTGTCCCGGAGGTGAGGTATCGCTCTCTGTCTGGAATGTTAAATGCAGAGCAAACGGACAGACTCACCTCAAACAATCACCCCGCCACACACACACACACACACACACACACACACACACAGACACACACCACGCAGTCTTACTTAAGTCACTTTTGGGGTATTTACATAGACTTACATTCATTTCCTGGAGACTTACCCTAACCCTAACCCTAACCACTACTTACCTAAACCTAACCCTAACCCTAACCTTAACCTAACCCTAACCTTAACCACTGACCCAAAAATCAGCTTTTTACCAATTGGGGACACGGCTTTTGTCCCCAATTGCACAAGCCGTCCCCAATCAACTGGTCTTAAGTCTGGTGTATGTCCCTGAAAGTGACTTAAGTCATACCACACACACACACACACACACACACACACTAGGGCCCCTCATTTTTATTACCGTGACCACTGCAATAACCAGCAACTTGTTGGGAGACAAAATGTCAATATTTTACATATATATTTTACATATGTTCTTACATTAAAATTTGTTTAAAAATGAGAAATGTCTTGCTATCGACATGATGAATTTGTCTTTTTTTCAATAATTATCTTAACACACACACACACACACACACACACACACACACACACACACACACACACACACACAGATTCAGGCTCCAAACACCACAGCAGAAGCGAGAGGTGGAGAGCAACCATTATATTTAGCTGGATCAAGCTGCAAACCACTGATGAATTAAAGCAATGGAAAACAGTTTGCTCGTGCTCTTGCCAAGTGTTTTCACAGCAGCGGAAGACTCCTCATTGTCTTATCATAAACCTGGAGGTGGCTGGTTAGCAGTAAACAGTGCTGTGTTTTCAGTGCGGTCTGAAGCAGCCTCAGGTATTATTCAGAGCCTTCCCACCTTGCGGGGGAATGTAATGGGTCATGTTTTAAACACAAACACCTCCATGTCAGCTGCTGTGTGAATATGAATGGGCTGTGTTTGAACAGGGGAGATTGAGGAGCACTTAATCTCTCTCTGGCAATGCCTCCTGTTTGCAGTCGTCTTTACCAAGATGTGTATCTACCTCTTTAGGCTTTTTAATTTTTTTTATTTAGTAGTTTATTTCAGTGATTCTCAATC
Source organism: Centroberyx gerrardi (assembly GCF_048128805.1). Taxonomy (NCBI): domain Eukaryota; kingdom Metazoa; phylum Chordata; class Actinopteri; order Beryciformes; family Berycidae; genus Centroberyx; species Centroberyx gerrardi. The sequence goes on along the minus strand of NC_136006.1, from coordinate 31,136,322 downwards.
TTTTTCATATCAAGGACCCCTAATTTAGTCCACATCAGATGATTTTGTCCGGAATCCCATGACTATCTGTATTGTAGGAATTAGATAATAATGAAACTATGATCAAAACAGTCATTCTTCTACATTCCTTAATTGTGTTAACTTCTTGTAAATGAAATAATGGTGAAGTTTAACAATTCATCAATTTGCGGGGGACCCCCTGGAACCCTCTCAAGGCCCCCTGGTGGTCCCCGGACCCCACGTTGAGAACCACTGGTTTATTTGATAGGAACAGTGCAGTTAACATTACACTTCACAATTGAAATATAAAAGATGTGTGCACATGGAGTTTGTAGCTACTGCTGATTTCCAACCCTAGTCCCTAGTTGGGCTTTTAAATAGACTACAACTATCTAAAATGTCTTATATAGGCTAATAAATGGTAGAGACATTTGAAAAAATAGCCTACATTATACATCATCACAATTGCACAATATCAATAATGATCAATAATCAATAATAATGTATACACATAATATCACATGACACAACAAACAAGAGATTTAGAAATGCATTTATAATCCAATTAATTGGCTATTTTATGCCGCATTCAGTCAATCTTAAACTTATCTATGATAATATAAAGACTGGCTACAAGTACAAGACTGATTAGATTTTAGCCAGTTCCTGACTTTTGAGGGTTTTTTTTGTATATTTTAGTATAGATTATAATAAGTAGTAACTGCTGTAAATTATATGAGGATAGGGTGTTTTTTGAGGGGCAAGCATAAATTTTCTGAAAATATCATAGATTTTTGTTCATATTGGTGGTTGTTTGCCTTATGATGATCACTGACTGGAGGTCGTAGTTTGCTCACCTTTGTATTTACCACTACATCACTGTTCAAAATGTACAATATGCTTCTGAGTTAGATTTTAGATTTGAGTAGAGAAGGCAAGAAAGCTCATGCACTCATAAAGACACTGTACTTATTGTACTTTTCAAGTAGCTATCTATTGAAACTTTCTTTCACTACATTTCAAAGGAAATATCTTAATTCTTACTCTCATTAATATGGAGGAAAGTGTTTCTTTCTGTGTGTAATCAATTCATAAAATGCACAATCTTGCTGTGCATAATGAAAGTAAAACATTGTGACTATCACTGTTGCTGGATGGAAAACTTCTATACAAAAAGTCAATTTGCAATGCACTTTTGCATTTTAGATTGCTTTTTTTGAATTTATCCACTGGTGATGAATGGGTCTCATGGGCCTTAGGGTCATGAGATGTAATCCAGTTTTGATGTTTTCACCAGACAGCAGGAACATGGACTTTATCTGCTGTAGGTGAAGCTTTAACAATGACAAGCTGCTGAAGCCATAGAGTTTACAGTATTCGTAGATTAAGACAGCACAGATATATTCTGTTTAATCTGATAAATATTTGATGATCTTAATTATCTGGGTAGCAGAGTCTGTTGGGGGTTGTACAGAAACTGCAGAAGGTGGAAGATAGCCCTCTGTTGGTAACACTCAGAGCAGCACTCAGCTCTAGTTGCTATGCGGTGCTGGAGCTTTTTGGAGCACATGTGAGAGGAATGTGCATCCAAGAATAGCAGCCTAACCCAGTTAGCTATAGGTCCATCTGGAAGGCATGCAGGCCCGGCATCCTCACTGGGTCACTGTCCCACAGAGGAAATCCTTCAGTGAAATAGGAAACCGACTCAGCGGTGGTCAATGATCCTGATGTCTCTCCTCAGCTCTCAGCTCTCTCTGTTTCACTCTGACCTTTTGGGTGACCGCAGGCCTTCATGCTTAGTTCCGAACTGCTGCTCATATCAGATTTTTTTTTTATGATGGTTTCTATGTCACCCATGTCCGACATCACTATAAACTGCCAGTGATGTCAGAAAGTTACGGCATGTGCCTTAAAGTTTTGACTAAATTGAGGCATCTCCCCAAAAACATTGGCTCAGTCAAGATGCTGTGGGCGCTAAAATTATGACAATAGAGGACTTTCAGATGATGTAACGCAACCTCTGCCATATTGGAGGTCCTCTGTGACTGTGAACAGTTTATTGCCTTTCTAAAATTACAACTTCAAGACACGCTTCATTTCTATGCTGCGTTTGACTGGGAACCGATGGTGTCATGATACGACCGATTGATTTTGTGTTTACATAAAGCTTGTTAACTAGCTAACCTATCTGGTCAGCTGACGATGTTAACCAAATCAGATGTGTTAACATCTGATTTGTGCACTAGCTAATGTATGTAGTAGAAGCTGGATTGTAGTGGCTAATAGTAGCATGTTAACTAACATTGACTGCTTTGCTAAATTAGCCTCCTGGCTAACAAAGCCAAAAACCATCAGTTTGTTCAGGTTAACTGAGCTGACTCTCAAGCTACAACTCAGTAGTGTGTTTTGGACTTGAGACAATCCCTGTGTTTCATTAGTCATTGAGGAGCCCTCCTTCACTTCCCCTCGGCACTTGGTACGTAACACCATATGTCACGCGAGTTGGCAATAATATAATAATATATGATAAAATTATAAATAACTAGAAAATGTGGTCAGTAGAGCACAGACCTCCGCCATGTCTGACAACACTCCTCAAAGAAGTTATGCACCTTTTGGTGACATGCCATGCCCACCACCACGCCCCCTTTTGGCCAATCGACATGAAAAGTTCTTCCTTGGCCCATAACCAACCTTCATACCAAGTTTTGTGCAAATCTGTGGGCAACTTTTTGAGATATCCTGCTAACAGACGGACGGACAGACAGACGGACAAATACACAGACGCAGACATACCTCCTTGGCGGAGGTAATAAACTATTGCAGATGAGTTAATTTCATGTATAAGTCTAAATCCTCTAAATATTCTACACTTATATATCACATGTTCCACCATGGTGGACAGGGAATGACGACCGATCACAATGAATTCTGGGCAAGATGCGCTCCTGAAGTCTGCATAGTTGTTGACTCACTCCAGGCCCGGCGGGAGAAACAAATTCGTGGACGGGCATTACATTTTCTCGGGGGGGCACAATGATTTTTCAACGTAACATAAGAAAAATCATAATAGAACGCCATTAGTTTACACTTTTTGAACGATATTTCACTAACAAAGTTTATTAATTTAATTCTTTGTCAGTTCACAGAATTGTTTTGTGGCAAGCAAATATCTCGTTTAAATAGATTTATTTCTTTGCATAAGCAAAACGCCTCTTGTTAATAAGGGTTTCTCTGCAAATTTACAATGTTTATATTTTTTATAATGCGCATTGATTTATTTACTGCTGCTGCACATCTCCCGTCCAAATGGACCAATTTGCTTTACCATGCTAAAATACAACGACACTAATATATAACTTGTAGCCTACTATATTGTAGGCTATATTATGTATTTTAACCCCCTCAGGTTAACGATGTCGGACTTGCTGCGTATACGACATACTTTATTAATATGTCTGGAACGCTGCATTAGAGAGACTTACTTTTTTTTGCCCAGAAGCTAACCATTGAGGGCTCCGGTGCGATCGTATCCCTTCCAGAAGCTTTGTAATCCAGCCTTGAACTGCAGTGTCTTTTTGGAGACAATAAATCCATAATGATAAATCCAACACTGAATGTCTTCTGTGATTATTTATCCATTTTTCCGTGTTGAAAACAATTATCGTTGTTGTTAGCCGTCCACTAGTCTAGCAATTCCACGATGCCTTGGGTTGAGTCTGTTGACCAATCAGAGGCTGTGGTCCTGACTTGTCGACCAATCAGAGGCTGTATTTCTGATTGTGTGGCAGCTCTGATCTCAAACACATGTGCAATGGAATAATATGAGATTGACCGCATCCTCCTATCTATATTATTAGGGCAGCACCCGAAATAATGAGTAGAATAGCGTAAATGTAATAAATATAAATGTAAATATAAAGTATAAATGCTCAGAAATGTTGTGTGTTTTATTTTAGTACCTTCTAGGCTTCAATTTTGGGGGGGCACAAAAGCCCATTTGGACAGGCATTGCCCCCCAATGCCCCCCCGTGCCGCCGGCGCTGACTCACTCCCTCGTCCCTCAAAGGGTCGATCTCAGAAAGTTCAGTTGAGTTCAGCTCAGTTACTCTGATAACTGAGTTGAGTTATCAGAGTAATGGAACGGCACTTAAGATGGCGGCTGGGATTCCCCCGAGGGGAAATTCAATGAGGGCATGTTACAACGACTAATGAATCGCACTGTAGGGCTAAAGACAAGACAGTTTACTATATCACAGTAAGCTAAATTTGGAAACAAATCTACTGTTACTGAATGGATCTACAACCGCACCACAACAAGCTTTTTCAGGTTTTCTTTTTCTAGCCTGGTTGTTATATTTAGAAATTATGAACTAACAGCAATTCTCCAAAGATGGAGCCACACCTGGTTGATAAGATATTTGTGAGGCAACTGCAAAGCTTTTATTGTCTCAGATGAATGACATAAGATTTACTTATTGTCATGGCAACGCTGACAAATTCTGCATTTGTCAGCGTTGTAGTCACATGTAGGCTGTGGATCCAATTTTGTACCACATATCCATGTGGTCCAGATTGCAATTGAAAACATCAGCTCTGTGTCAAATGTGAGGGCAAAAATCCAAATGGGGACACTGCAGTGTGAATGTAGCCTTTGAAACATCTCTTGGACGGAGAGACTGAATAGGCTGATGAACTGCAAGTCAACAGCTGGTTAGCTTTCTGCTCTTCTGATGGAGTGGAGTGCTGTGCCAAAGACAATACGTGGGTGTGAATGCATCCTCTGGTCTGAAACTTTGCCTCGAGCCCACAACAGACATGAATTCCACAGCATGACAGAGGATTCTTATCTTGCCCCCTCATGGGCAGGCA